>NW_017670755.1:127209-182912 GCF_001879085.1 Nicotiana attenuata
CATTTCAAGCCTAAATGAGCTACGAGCCTCCAAAATACATTCCGAACACGCTCCCAACCTCGAAATCACCTAACGGAGCTAACGGAACCATCAGATTTCCATTCCGAGGTCGTCTTCACACTGTTCCGATTACAGACCATTTTTCAACTCTTAAGCTCTCATTTAGGGACTAAGTGTCCCAAAACACTCCGAATCCCAACACCGAACGTCCCGGCAAACCAAAATAGCAGAAATGAACTTAGGGGAAGCAATTAATGGGGGATCGGGGCGTAATTTCCAAAAATGACCGGCCGGGTCGTTACACCTAGAGCACTTTATTTTCTTTTAGCACATACAAAGCACACCACAGCTATGACTATGGTTGATAGAAACATTAAACTTTAGCATATGCCTTCAACGCACACTTTCCTTTATTTTATGCCATACTTCAAAAAATTAATCAGCAGAAAGCATCATGTTTATAACAATTCTAGCCTCACAAACTAACGCAGTATCACAATGCTTCCATGACTTGAACACTTAACATCACAGAGACATCTAATAATGTCACATATCCCTTGCAAAATCATGTTTCCTCACAACATGAACAAAAGAGTAAGTTGAATCCACACACTTAAATCAAATGTTTAAATATATTTTAAGGACTTAGATAAATCAAAGAAATTCCTCACTCTCATAAAGAAGTCACATGCATGCACAAAGTACCATAGGCTTGCCCATTATGTAAACCTCTACTAATGTAGGCTTGCTCAATCTAAAATCAATTAGGAATTTTCATGGTTGTAATGTGGGCTTAGGACCGGGTAGGATAAATTTAGGAAGAGTGACTTACCCTCCTAAGCACTTTGACACGTTACAAAATTAATTTTAAGCGCAATTTTCTTCAACACAGCTTCAATTTCACCCCCAAAAATACCTCCTCTTTCTTTAAGAATAATTTAATTCATACCTACTAGCAAGGCCAAGGTATTTTTATTTGCTTTTGCTACATAGTTTTTTTTCTTTTCAACATTACTTTTTTTCTCTTTTTTTTTTCTATCATTCCTGCTAGTGATGTATTTCTTAGATTATAAGTGTACCTTTGTTTCCTTCATTGGTTCCACTCAAAAGCCACCCAAGTTCCCTCCTTACTTCTTTTAATGCTCGTTTTACAATTAAAGTTCTTTAAGAGGTAAAAGGATCAAAATAATTACAATTAAAAACAAAGGGGTATAGGCTTGTAATGTGATTGCCAAATAAAAGTTTATAGGATTAAAAAGCTTGACTAGGTGTAATTTTTATTTGTGGTAAGCATTAAGCTCAAAAAGATCAAAGAAAGCCTAAAATTATTTTCAAAACGAGTAAAACCTAAAATTTTGCTTCAACTCACATGTCGTGCAACTTCTAGACTCTAATGCAATGACACAAACTATACAATTTCTCACCACGCATGTCACATGATTCACTAAGGACGGTTCCACTCCGATTCTCAAACAATTGCAAGTATTCACAGAGCCACAAAATATTAATCATCAAGCACAAAGTGACACAAGCCAAGAAAATGAGATATAAGCGTCAATAAACATGTTATCTACTGAACAAGGCATGATAAGCATTTCGAACCATATGGAAGGTACTACACATGCTAGAGCCTAAAGATGCTACTATCTGTCACGCCCCGAACCTAGGCCTGGACGTAACACGACACTCGGTGCCTGACTACATGAACTAACTGGCTGGCTGAATCAACATGTGGTATCATAACATACTGAATGCAGAAGATAAACTAACACATACTGATATACTGAAAGTCTGGATGATATAAATCAATGTGCGGAATTACTAATACAATTTGAAACATCTTTGTAGCCAACATAGCTTAATATGAAAAGCATGTGACTCTATCTAACTGTTACTCTAGTCTATGAAGCCTCTAATGAAATAGTGAAAACACTGATTGTCTGAAAATACTGAAAACCGTAAGGTAATAATAACGCCCTGAAAGAACTAGGGATCACCAAATAGCTGGTAAGAGAATCCTAGCGCTCTAAATCATCAACTTGTAAATAATTACTTGCATCGCGAGATACAGGCCCCGGGCAAAAGGGACGTCAGTACTTTTGAATTGTACTGGTATGTAAAGCAACTGAAAGAAAGAATCATATATGCTAAAACTGAAACTAAGCTGATAACTGAAACGATAACTATTGAAACTGAAACCGAAGTGAGAACTGGTAACTGAACTAATAACTGAAAAGATAACTGATAACAGAACTGATAACTGAAAAGATAACTGATAACTGATAACTGAAAAGATAACTGATAACTGACAACTGAACTGATAACTGGTAACTGAAAAGATAACTGCTAACTGATAACTGATAACTGATAACTGAACAGAATAAAGGAAGTAAGGATATGAATACTCCCTCTTCTGAATGATGAACAACCTATTTATCTAAATAAGCTATAGCCTCGGGCCCAATATATATGTGCACAAGCTACGGCCTCAGGCCCAAGTATACGTTGTGAGCACGTGATTTTTGCCCTATATGAATTACTCCCATAATTTCAAACAAAATGATTATTTTTTTTTGTTTTTTTGTTGATTTTTGTTGTTTGTTTGCGTTTTTGCGCATTTATAACTCATGAAAAATACAAAAATAGAATACTTGCATTTTAACATTTTTTCATTAGTTAATTGACATCACAAAAAATGAGAGAAAATAACAAAATAGTCCTTTTGCATTGTTTTACTTTAATTGTGATTTTTTTCTTAAGCTTTCTTTTTGAACTAGGATTTGTTTGATTTTTGAGAAGTAATTAGATTTAATTTTAGGATTTTAATCAGATTTTTGTCTATTTTTAATTGTACCTAATAAAATCTAAGCAAAAAAAATAATTTAATAAATAAAAAGGGAAAGGAAAAGAAAGCTAATAAAAAGAAAGTAAAGAAAAAGAAGCAACATGCCACCATTTTGGGCCAATGTCAAGCCAGCCCAAATGACCCACAGATCCGGTCCGGCTTTCTAAAATTCAAGACGACGTCGTTTTGAATTAATGCCAAATCGATCCAAGCCATCCATCCCCCTTAATCCAACGGTCCCGAATTCATCTCAAGATTAAAATAAAATTGTCCAAATCTTGGAACAACCCTAGAGACCAAATCCCTTCTTCCTCGTACCTCTGTTCAATCGCCGCCCTTCCGCCGCCGGCCGCCGGCCGGAAATCGTCTCCGCCGGCGGCGCAATTCCAAATGACGTCAAAATCTCACCATAGCTTCATCTCTTTCTCCTCACCATGGATCCATTATTAAAATTCTTCAAATCCCAACCAAAACCCCCAAATCTACCAAACCCTAGGTGCCTCCACCGCCGTGCACGGCGGCACCACCACCAAACGGCCTCAAGATAACACCGTACACTCCCCTCACTCTCCTCTTCCAAAATCTACAACTAGTACCCTCCAAAACTCACTGGTCTTTTTCGAATTTTAAATCGGAGTCCGGCCAAGAACCCTAATGCGTGCAATTGGGCAATAAAAGGGTTTCCGGACTATAATAGCCCTTAATTAGCTGTTTTCTCGTGGAAACACCTAATTAGGGACGATTATAGTCCGAATTTGTTCAAATGGGCCACTGGATTCAGTTGAGGTATCTTTTTTTTAAGTTTTGATTATTAGTCTTAACCCAGTAATTGTTCCTCCTGTTTTTCTGATTTCTTTTAGTATAAATGAGATTGATTTAGTAATTGTTTCCTTTTAGCTTAATTTTGATTGTGTTAGTTGTTGATTGGTCTTATGATCTTCTTTAAATTTAGTAAAATTGTTCTTTCATTTCAGTGTCACCTCTATAGGATTAATTGATCTTTAGGTAGTCCTGTTAATCATTGTTTGATTTTAACTTTTTTAGTCTGTGTTTAGTAATTCTTTTATTAGTTTTAAGTGATTGGTTGTAGTTGAGTTGGTTTGGTTAGTTAACCATGGTTCAGTCAAAAGGATAGGTTAATTTTGACCTAGGTAAGTAATTTCAGGGGTATTCAGGGGTATTTTGGGTACCTAAAGTTGGTTAGAATGCTATAGGTTAAACTAGAATACCCTAGACTCTTCTAGAAGAGGCTCTTAGTGTAAGTTTCAGCAGTCTTAATGCAGTAACTTGGGCAACAAGCCAAAAATTTAGGGATTAATGTATAAAAAGTGAAATAAAAAGGGGGGAAAATGAGTGAAGGAATTCTAGAAGCTTCCTCCCCCTTTCCTGCCTATAAAAGGCAGTCTCATGCCTTCTTTCACAGGTTGGAATCTGAAAAAAACCCCAAAATTTCCAGCACTTAAAGTCCCCCCCCCCCCCCTAAAAAAATATTCCTTCCAAGTACAGCGTCTGAAATTTGAATTTTAAATTCGAATATTCAAATCTGAACTCCATCAATTCAACATTTCCTCTTAGATATTAGCTTCATCAAAAACCAAAAATATATAACAAAAAACTCCAAAAAACAACACGGTTTGATTATAATTTTAGATCAGCTTCAAAGTTCTAGCATCCTACTTCAAATTTTCAATTTACATAAGGTTTAAAGTGGTGTGAATCTCTTAGTTCTGTTCAGTAGTTGAAGTTAAAAGTTCCTGGGTTGATTTCAAGTTGAAACTGGTCTGTTCAGTCGATTTTTGGGTCTGTTTGCTGGTGTTTCAGTGCTGGGATTCCAAGTTGAAACTGCTACCGTTTTCCTGCTGTTAAACACTGCAAAATCCTCGCTACTGCTGCTGATTTCTGTTTCTTCTTATTATCTTTCAACTTCCAGGTACACACCTTCGAATTCACCTTGATGTAGCTTTGAGTTGGAGTTGAAAATATGAAAAATGTTCATCAGATCCCTGTTCATTTGGTTTCATCTGTGTTTGTAGTTAAAATAGATAATAGTTGATATATATTGCTTAGCGTAGTTTAGTTTTGATATATATTTGTTTTTAAACTCCTTGACTGTATGATTGGATTGCATAACTAGGCTATATCAGCTATGAACTGTAGATCATGTTAGCATTTAACATTTAGTTGTTGTAGCTGAGACTAAGCAAGATTGTTGTAGATATTTAGTTGTTGTAGCTGTTAGTGCAATTCGATTTTGGAAGGAGCTTTAATACTAAGGCAGAGTCGAATCCATGGCCACGGGATTTAGATATAATTCGCAGAGGTTAAAGGCATTGCTGGAATTACTAGTTCATTGTTTTTTTTAGAATAGGCTTATATCTGTATATGTTAATTTGTTAAGTCTAAATAGTTTCAATATCTAAAACAAAAATAAATCACTTGATTCTGCTAATCATCAGGTTACTCGCCTTCATCATTTGATAAATATTGCATATGATAAGTTTCCTGCTCTAATCTCACTTCCTTATGTAAATGACGGTGGAACTGGTATCCAGATCAGCGTAAGTAGTTAAAAATGATACGGAAATCGACATTCCAATATTTAGTTAGTAGCCATGGTAATTAATCATTTTGGGCCTGTTGATAAATCTTCAGAAATTATAGTATTCATCCGTCGACCTAGTGAATCTGATCGTGTGTCTACAGTCCTGGGCCATTCATTAAGGCCCAAAAGAGTTACTGAAGATTGGACTTCATAGTATTATTTGGTAAATAATAGCAATTGATGGTTTAGGCCCTGTTAGAGACAAAATTAAATAGAAAATCGTAGTTCGCTTTAGGTTTGCCTTTAAATAATAAAACGAGGTGAGCCCTGCCAAACAAAAATGCATAAATTGTGGGGCCCTCTTTAAATGTTTATATTAAAACACTTAGAATTTGGGGCGTTCCATTTAGCGAATTTCATGGCCTCCCACGAAGTTAATAATACGCTAGTTGCTTTAGGCCCGTTACTTAAATAATGTTACTTTCCTAAACTCGGGTGCACATTTATGTGACCCAAATCCAAATCTCAACGAAGTCGGAATGTGTCAAAAACCGCGGGTGCATTTATGTGACGCGGCTCGAGACGCGTTTTCACGACGTTGCAATTCTCTCTAAAAATCATAATAAAAGCAGTTTAAAGTTAAAAAGCACATAGATTAAAACATGTACTAAAATCAAATAAATAAGCCAAATATGACAGTTGAGCAACCGTGCTAGAACCACGGAACCCGGGAATGCCTAGCACCTTCTCCCGGGTTAACAGAATTCCTTACTCGGATTTCTGGTTCGCGGACTGTTAAACAGAGTCAATAATTTCCTCGATTCGGGATTCTAAACCGGTGACTTGGGACACCATAAATCTTCCAAGTGGCGACTCTGATTCTTAATAAAACGAACCCCGTTTCGATTGTCCTTTAATTGGAAAAAACTCCTTTACACCCTTGCAGGGTGTAGTAAAAAAGGAGGTGTGACATACGTATACATAACTACGGCCTCAGGCCCAAAAATGCATAAAGCATAAACTACGGCCTCAGGCCCAAACATGAATAAAGCATAAACTACAGCCTCAGGCCCAAGTATGCATAATGCATATAAGCTACAGCCTCAGGCCCAAATACAGGTGTTCAACATTCAGAAATTTAAAATCAGAAACGGAGAATCATACTGCAATACATGATAGTGAAATACTGAATCACATTGAGTTACATGATACTGGAATACTGGATCATACTGAGTTACATAATACTCACATACTGAATGGGATTAGACTGAGACATGTATTCTTGAACTGATTATGAATACTGAAATTTCAACTATATATGGCATACTGAGTAATCTATACTAAGACTCGGGGGCATCAAACCCAAGTCTATATTTAATATGCACTGAGCTCACAACGTTCAGAAAGAAAGTCATGAGCAAGTTACGAAGCTAGAGAATAGAAGTTATACAACTATTCAAGGAACTAGGCTAAACTATATTTCTGAGGCAATTGGTAACGTCGTAAAAGAAACGTAGTGCAGGGAGAATCATTAAAATTCCCAAACATAGAGAGTTAGCCTCACATACCTTAACTTCCTGCTCTTGAGCGTAATACAACATTCGCCAACCCTTTCAACTTTAATCTATATCAATACAAGCCAAAGGGATTCCATATTAGCAATAATTCTCATGTTTTGTTCACTTAAGCATTTTCTCAAATACTTGGTGACATAAAGCTTCATAGCCCTTATTAATGGTGTTTCTATACCCAATAACCCATTCTTTTGTTCCTAAATAAATTCTAAAGTCTCAAATGGTTATAATCAACATTATTCTTTATCACCCATAAGGTAATCAACACCCATAACCAATAATAACCAATCAACAACCCAATTCTATCACCATTCATGCTTTTCTATCAAACCCATCAACTCATATCTCATGAACTAGGGTTTATAATCATTAAACCAATGCTAGAATCAATTAGAGGGTGAAGACATTACCTTTTTGATGTTCAATCTCCTTGAATTCGAGTTCTAGGGTTTCTCCTCTCAACAATGATGTCCCAATCGAATATCTAATGATATGGAGGGTTTGCCCATGTTAATAAGATGTCGGGAAATTAAATTTAACTTAGAATCACCATTAGAACTTACCTTGGGTGGTGGAAGGACCCTTAAGGAGTTAGGTTTTTGAGAGCTTTACTTTCTAGAGCAAGTTTTTATGTTTTGGGGGTGTGGGGGATGAAGTAGAGCCTTAAAATAACCCCCCACTAGCGCCCCCACGCACCCGGAGGCCCAACCCGCGCTATTGGCCGCGCTAAATGGCCAGAACGAAACCCCACTAGCGCGGGCGCGCTAATCTCGCGCTAGTGGGCGTGCATATGACGTAGTATTCTGTAAAACACGTATAACTTTTTGCACAGATATCCGTTTGGGCTCCATAATATATCGTTGGAAAGCTATTTCAAAGGGATACAACTTTCATGCTTTGATTTTTTCCAAACGCCTTACACATTTTCAATAAACACTAATGGAATACAGACCTTCTGCAAACTTAGTCGATTTTGTCAAATCTTATGCACCTCACTTTCCATCTTGATTTTGAAACAACTATTTTCATCCATAATCATTTCGATGGGACTTCACATGCTCAAAATACATCCTTACTACTCCTTTAACTCATTCATACCTAAGCCGAATTTGCGGGGTGTTACATTATCTCCCCCTTGGGATCATTCGTCCTCGAATGATTGTCCTGACTGTAACTTCTGCTAACTCCGGACCTTAAACGGGTCTGGTGGAAACATGAACTTTCATAAACATTTGTATACCAAACTTATTGAATACATGATTACTGAACTATTGCGATACTGAACTGAATGACTACTGCATTGACTGAATATTGGTCTGCCATGGATACGTGAATACAGAACTAGCATGGACATTTGAATATTGAACTGGCACGAATATTTGAGAATTGAACTAACATCAATATAAGCGTACTAAGTTGGCATGAATGTCTAAGTATTGGACTAACATGAGTAGCTGAGTATTGAGCTGACATGAGTATCTGAGTACTGAACTGACATGAGTATCTGAGTACTGAACTGACATGAGTATCTGTGTACTAGAAATTTGAATGTTAGAATATGATACGTGAAATACTGGTTGTACCACCGCTAATTCTTGTGGAAACTCCAACTCATAAGCTATTTGACCGATCCTCCGCAAGAATATATATATGGCCCAATATAGTAGGGACTATGCTTCCCCTTCTTCCCAAATCTCATAACGTTTTTCATAAGCGAAACTTTCAGAAACACCCAATCATCAACTTGAAACTCTAGGTCTCTATGCCGCACGCTCGAGTATGACTTTTGGCAGCTCTGAGTTTTCTTCAAACCCTCTTGAATCAACTTAACTTTCTCTATAGTCTGATAGATCAAATCGGGTCCTAACAACTCCATTTCTCCAACTTCGAACCAACCAATTGGTGATCTATACCTTCGCCTATACAGAGCTTCGTACGGTGCCATCTTGATATTAGAATGGTAGGTTATTATTAGCAAGGTCAATGAGAGGTATGTGATCATCCTAATTACTTTAACATCAAGGACATATCCTCAACTATTTGAATAATGCGCTCTGCCTAGCCATCCTTCTGGGGATGAAAAACTTGTTCCTAATCCTTTTTGAAAGAACTTCTAAACGTTCATTTTAAACTGAGCACCACAATCCGCAATGACGAACAATGGAGTCCCATACATCAGACGATTTCCTGAATGTATAACTTGGTATAATCTTCTACTGAATCTGTAGTTTTTATTGGCAAGAAGTGTGCTAACTTGGTAAGTCATTTTACAATCATCCAGTCAAATCGTGCTTTTAAAATGAGCAAGATAATCGTGTTATAAATTCCATATTTACCATCTCCACTTAAACTATGTCTATTCTGTGATAAAACACTAGGCTTTCTGTTGCTCGACTTTCACTTGCTGACAATTCGACAATTGGCCAAAAATTCTGCGACGTTCTTTTTCATGTCGTTCAACCAATCAATCTCCTTGGTCATGATTCATATTTGGGGAACTTGGATGGAAAGAATACCTGGAATTATGGGCTTCTAACATGATCTTCCCTCTTTATGTCCATCTATGTCTGGAACACACAATCTGTCTTTGTACCTCAAAGTACCATCATCTCGCCCTTATTCAAAAGCCATCGTCTTATACTTGTGAATCTCCTCTTTCAACTGCAACACGTAGGGGTCATCAAATTGTTTCTCCTTCTCTACGGCTACTAAGGGAACAATTCCTTTTCTAGACAACAACTCCGTCATCTTCGGAGTCCAAAGTCGAACTCCTATCTTGGCTGGTGAACTTTTTTACCAGAGTTATCTTATCTACCTCAATCATGAGTTATACTTCCCAACTTTACCTTCTTAAGCACTTACTGAAAACACTTATAGAATTGTTGTGAACTAAGTCTTTGACATGTACTCTAAGTTTTATATTCCCGTGCAATGGCACTACCCTCATAACACATAAATAGACATGATTTACAGCTTTTCTGTGATCACTTTATCATCAATAACTAAGCTCAGTGATCATTCTACTCACTTTGTGTTTCTTACACACGCTAGACATAATCCCTGTGGTAATTATACAATTTTCCCTCATTACCGAACTAATTTTCTTTTTCCTATCCCATGCTAACTGTTCGGGTTTGAAATCTCTAACTGTACTTACTGATGGTTTTCACATCACCCCTTAGACCAAAGGTCGTATACTTGCGGATCCTTCCCCCTTTTTTTGTTGGGATCCAAATAACTTTCTTTATTTTCCTGCAATTCTTTGCACTCTACGTCAATGACGACTCATCTTCCAACTTACTTCTGATAAATATTTCTTACTAGGAAAAACTAAATTATTCACTTAACGGAAAGCTAATGTATTCACAACTATCATACACAATCTTAATAATTTAACTCTGCTCACACTATCAGTCTTGGAGAAACCACATTTCGATAATTCCTAAAGGCTATTCTTCCGTAATTGGCTCTCTTACTGCCTAGCTGATTTTTTTCCACTATCGTTGTACTTCAGGTTTAATTCCAACTCTTTGGGTTCTAACACGTGTTTGGTATTTCAAGCTGTCATCCACTCACTAGAGTTATCCTGGCTAAGTAAATCGAATTGTACCTCTACCAGCTCTGCTGGAATTGCTAATCTATTATATCTACTCAAAACTTACTTAATATCCTTTTACTAACCACCTGCTAGCATCATATTATCTTCTCCTGCTTTGAATAACTAAAGTTAAGCATAAGGTTACTCCTAACTTCCCTCATCATCTGACTATATTCTTTTGCCGCGCACTATCATTCTTTTTTAACTATGTACATGGATCACACTTGGGGAAATTTCATTTGTCTTAAATAAAATTGGAATATCTAACCGCAACCATTCAATACAAAATCATATCATACTATAAACATCCGCGATAATCACTTAGTCACATAACCTAAGGGGGAACTGCCATATCTTTTATCTTACATCAATAGCTGTTTCTTATAGTAGCTTACTAACGAGGTACTTCTAGTTCTAATTTGAATAAATCTAAACAACTTTAAAAAATTCAATATTGGCTGCTCTTGGTTCTCATTGCATGCATCATATCTTCTAGTCATTTGCATGAGTTGTACGAAATCACATCTTTGGTAATAACAAACATTTCTGACTCCTAGGTATTTTACCCTTAGGCTCTTTTCTGTCTAAAACTATAGTGACCAATGTTAGGGTCTGACATCTGAACTATCATCATCCAACTTGTGGCTCCGTTTCCAAAAATTAAAAGAAATTGTTCTCTGAGGTAAAACACATACGATTACCATACACAAACTTATCCTTCAGAGTATATCATTATCTGATAAATCACTTATTGCACCATCCGGCGATTCTTGGGTCTTAATCCGGACCTAAAATATGCAAAGATTTAGCTATAACCACTGTTACTTACATTTTCTTTGAGCATCCATATGATTAACTGTATACTCACAAGTCTCCAAAAATTTTGATACACTGAAAATTGGAGATCTGGTAACTGAATAACAAATAACTGGCTTACTGAATAACCATAAACCTGCTAACTGAAAGACTGTATAACTGGTAACTGAGGTAAACTGATAACCACAAAACATGATAACTGCTTCTGTACTTTCTGCTAAGGTTATGCTTTAATCTGTACTACTATCCATTGCATCCCACTTTTAACATCCTCTAAAATCTCATATTTACCAACCTGTACTCCATGATTATACCCCAATGGGCAATTATCCTCTCTAGGGCCATATGTTTCTCCTGCGCGTTTTAGGAATCCAATACGTTTGGAATTCGATAGGAAGAGAAGGTTAACTATTGCTCTAAGCTTCATGGCACGATCTAGAGTAGAAAGAAATGAGACAATCCTTGATGTCTTGGTAGTTAACCGTTTATATGAGTGGCCGGCACACACATATAAAGGAAACTCCACTAGACACGGCTTCATAGACTCCCTAGGACTCTTGAACCTAGGGCTCTGATACCAAGCTTTGTCACGCCCCGAACCTGGGCCTGGACGTAACACGACACTCGGTTCCTGACTACATGTGACCGAGCAAACCAACTGGCTGGCTGAATCAACATGTGGTATCATAACATACTGAATACGGAAGATAAACTAACACATGCTGATATACTGAAAGTCTGGATGATATAAATCAAAGTGCGGAATTACTAATACAATTTGAAACATCTTTGTAGCCAACATAGCTTAATATGAAAAGCGTGTGACTCTGTCTAACTGTTACTCTAGTCTATGAAGCTTGTAATGAAATACTGAAAACACTGATTGTCTGAAAATACTGAAGACCGTAAGGTAATGATAACGCCCCGAAAGAACTGGGGATCACCAAATAGCTGGTACGAGAATCCCAGCGCTCTAAATCATCAACCTGTAAATAATTACCTGCATCGCGAAATACAGGCCCCGGGCAAAAGGTACGTCAGTACTTTTGAATTGTACTGGTATGTAAAGCAACTGAAAGAAAGAATCATATATGTTGAAACTGAAACTAAGCTGATAATTGAAACGATAACTATTGAAACTGAAACTGAAGTGAGAACTGGTAACTGAACTAATAACTGAAAAGATAACTGATAACTGATAACTGAACTGATAACTGAAAAGATAACTAATAACTTATAACTGAACTGATAACTGAAAATATAACTGATAATTGACAACTGAATAACTGATAACTGATAACTGATAACTGAAAAGATAACTGATAACTAATAGCTGATAACTGAACTGAATAAAGGAAGTAAGGATATGAATACTCCCTCTTCTGAATGATGAACAACCTGTTTATCTGAATATGCTACGGCCTCGGGCCCAATATATATGTGCACAAGCTACGGCCTCAGGCCCAAGTATACGTATACATAACTACGACCTCAAGCCCAAAAATGCATAAAGCATAAACTACGGCCTCAGGCCCAAACATGCATAAAGCATAAACTATGGCCTCAGGCCCAAGTATGCATAATGCATATAAGCTACGGCCTCAGGCCCAAATACAGGTGTTCAACATTCAGGAATTTAAAATCAGAAATTGAGAATCATACTGCAATACATGATAGTGAAATACTGAACTACATTGAGTTACATGATACTGGAATACTGGATCATACTGAGTTACATAATACTGACATACTGAATGGGACTAGACTGAGACATATATTCTTGAACTGGTTATGAATACTGAAATTTCAACTGTATATGGCATACTGAGTAATCTATACTAAGACTCGGGGGCATCAAACCCAAGTCTATATTGAATACACACTGAGCTCACAACGTTTAGAATGAAAGTCATGAGCGAGTTACGAAGCTAGAGAATAAAAGTTCTACAACTATTCAAGGAACTAGGCTTAACTATATTTCTGAGGCAATTGGTAACGTCGTAAAAGAAACGTAGTGTAGGGAGAATCATTAAAATTCCCGAACATAGAGAGTTAGCCTCACATACCTTAACTTCCTGCTCTTGAGCGTAATACAACATTCGTCAACCCTTTCAACTTTAATCTATATCAATACAAGTCAAAGGGATTCCATATTAGCAATAATTCTCATGTTTTGGTCACTTAAGCATTTTCTCAAATACTTGGTGACATAAAGCTTCATAGCCCTTATTAATGGTGTTTCTACACCCAATAACCCATTCTCTTGTTCCTAAATAAATTCTAAAGTCTCAAATGGTTATAATCAACATTATTTTTTATTACCCATAAGGTAATCAACAACCATAACCAATAATAACGAATCAACAACCCAAACCTATCACCGTTCATGCTTTTCTATCAAACCCATCAACTCATATTTCATGAACTAGGGTTTATAATCATTAAACCAATGCTAGAATCAATTAGAGGGTGAAGACATTACCTTTTTGACTTTCAATCTCCTTGAATTCGAGTTCTAGGATTTCTCCTCTCAACAATGATGTCCCAATCGAATATCTAATGATATGGAGGGTTTGCCCATGTTAATAAGATGTTGGAAAACTGAAATTAACTTAGAATCACCATTAGAACTTACCTTGGGTAGTGGAAGGACCCTTAAGGAGTTAGGTTTTTGAGAGCTTTACTTTCTAGAGCAAGTTTTTATGTTTTGGGGGTGTGGGGGATGAAGTAGAGCCTTAAAATAACCCCCCACTAGCGCCCCCACGCACCTGGAGGCCCAACCCGCGCTAAATGGCCAGAACGAAACCCCATTAGCGCGGGCGCGCTAATCTCGCACTAGTGGGCGTGCATATGATGTAGTATTCTGTAAAACGCGCATAACTTTTTGCAAAGATATCTGTTTGGGCTCCATATTATATCGTGGGAAAGCTATTTCAAAGGCCTACAACTTTCATGCTTAGAGTTTTCCCAAATTCCTCACTTTCCATCTTGATTTTGAAACAACTATTTTCACCCATAATCATCTCGATGGGACTTCACATGCTCAAAATATATCCTTTACTACTCCTTTAACTCATTCATACCTAAGCTGAATTTGCGGGGTGTTACACTATCAAACTAGTCAAAGGCGCCCAGCAAATCTCATTTTTCCCATCCTTTTATTCCTTGAATCCTATTCTACTCTAAAGATTAAAAAAAAAAACTACTACCCGTTTTAACTTCATTCCGTGGAAAAGAACCGAGGCTTAAATAAAAATCACGAGGTATTATTACTACCTAAAATAATAAAAAGACATATTTTTGACTTTTTCTGTTTTTCAAATTTTTTTGGTGTTTTTGGATAGACTTTAGTCCCTCAAGAAAACTGCCTAGGAGATCCATCGCCGGGAAAAGTCCAATCATTTCTAATCTTATATATATATATATATATATATATATATATATATATATATATATATATATATATATGTATATATATCTGAGAGATTAACTACTAATCACGCCCAACTCTAGTCCTAAAAAGGATAAGCGGTCGCTGCAAATATAATCCGGTCTAAAAGTCGGGAGTCGAATCCCACAGAGAACTAAGGTTTAGTTGTATCTGTTTAATATCACCAAGAAGACAAGATTGAATAATTTTATAAATTATAAAGATTGCGACTAAAACTGAAAATAAATAAACAGCTAAAAACTAACTATGCTTGAATTGTAAACAATTGGAATAAAGGTCTAAAGTAATGGTTTCCCCCGTTGTTTATTTCCTTAGTTGTATGTTTCTTATAGCTTTGACTTAGTTGCCTCTATCAATCATGAACTCTCCAGCTATCATAAATCTCTCTCAAGCAATTATGATAATTTACTAGACGCACTCTCTCAAGCTACGCTAGCTAGATTCGCATTACAGTTCACTTAGATAGCACCCGAGGTATCGTTATCTCTAATCCAACCTCTAAACCCTCGGTTATGACTCTCGCCTATACTCCGGGAGTGATGTTGTTCAAACAACTACCTAAATATGCACTCTCTCTCAAGCAGATACATAATAAATAGGAATGGCTAATTGAGGATCCTTTCAATTAACCAAAATCAAAACATAGTTGAACAAATAAAGATTAACAACCAACTCAAAACTATATTAATATAACAACCAATTCATCCCCAACGGGTTTCACCCAAAATCTTAGATTAAAAGATTTAGCTACTCATAACGATGATCAAAACTACAAAAGAATTCATAGTCATTGATAAAAGAACAATTAGGGAGATAAGAATTGTTTCCCAAGTTGCCTCCTTGCCTCTCTTGTCTTGTTCTAAACCCTAAAAACTTATTTTTCGCTCCTTTGGACGAACTAAACCTTTTATAGGTTGAGGGGATTGGTCTTGAACTTCCAAAAGTACCCTTCAGATCTGTTTTTCCGTCTGGACTAGCACGGCCACGCTAAGCCAGCGTTAAGGCCGCTCTAGTTGGGTTATATTCTGTCTCCGTCCATGTCAGGTCAGCAGTTGCAGTTTCAATCGCGTTGTTGGCCCTATTCCGTTTGGAATTTGGAGAAACATAAAACATGAAAGTGTAGCCCTTTGAGTTAGATTTTCAACCATATATTGTGGAGCCCAAAAGGAGTTCTGAGAAAAAAGTTATATCCATTTTACTAGACAGTGCGCGATATGCCTACTCGATTCTTCGTTCGCTCTAACTATCATCCGTTGACCCTCAAACACGATCCCGGCTTATTTCCTTGAGCTTTTTCTCAGAATTCAAAGCTCCAACTCACTTGAATTCATTCCATAACATCTACATAGTTTGGAATCACTCCTGCAAGGCATAAAACACAGTTAGCGCAAGACACTAGCGATTAAAGCTCAAACTCAATTAAAGCGCAGTAAATTAGAGTGTAATAAGCGACTAAAATACGTAATTATAGCCTGTCATCAACACCCCACACTTAAATCATTGCTCGTCCTCGATCAATCAAACTACACTTTTTATAGACACGGCCTTTTTAAACAATTCTCCTAACTCATCACACCAAGAGTATTTAAAATAGACTAAGCACAAAAGCGTAACATCTTCACCTCAAGATTTGACTCACAAGTACCACGCGTTATTCACAACTCACCCACTTACTCTAACATAGAGGTTACTGACATTACCTTTCCTTCATGAATCAAGTGCCCTCACACAACTAAAGAGAATAGTTCCACACAATAAAATTTAAGAACACTTAGGAACTCAAGATAGAAAGAATTCACTCACTCTCAGAAATAACATTCATATGCCACAAAAGATGCACCATAAGCTTGCCCATAGTGTACTACTCCACTAATCGAGCTCATTCATCTAGGATCAATTAGGACTTATTTGGTTGTAATGTAGGCTACGGGACGGGTAGGATATATTTAGATATAAGAGTGACTACACCTCCCTAAGCATTTTAATACATATACTTTAACATTCAAACCCCATACTTATGTCAAACCAAAGTCCACCTTCACATCAATGTATATTACCCCATACTTCTTTAAGCACAATTACAGCAAGAGTCACCACTTATTAAAGAAATACTTTTTTTTTCAAAGCAATATAACTATATTTTTTTTCAATTCAAGTGGCTCTTACTTGTTCAAAACAGTGCACCTTTCTCCTGATTTCATTAGTTCCACTCAAAAGCCAAACCAACCATCCCACACTTTAACTTTTACATAATCATCACAATTCAAGTGCTTATGAGAGGTTAAAAGGTTCAAATAGATAGTCCATTCAAACAATTGGGTAAGACTTGTAATGTGGTTGCCAAAGAAATAGGATTAGAGTCTCAAATGGGTTAACTACGATACATAACAATTAGGCGGGTAAAATATACTTATCTGGCTCAACAAAGAAATGCCTATATCACTTCCTAGACTGAACAAAACTACTATTTCGCTTTGCAAACACACGGGGCAAGTTCTAGGCATCAAATGCAATGCACAGAATAACACCCAAACCTCATACACACATGGCACATAACTCACTCAGGATTGGATTCATCAAGACACTCTAGTCAAAGCAGTTAAGCAAATTTAAAATCATACAATTTAAGGTACTTATACAAGAGTCAAAAACTGAGCCTAAGCGTCACAACCAAAATACTCACTATTCTCAAGGCATAACAAAGTCAAGAGATATTGCTTCAATTCAAAACACAACACAATGACTCCTATTCCTAAAAAAAACTAACTACACCCGGTTCAAACAAAACCCTTGGAAAAGAACCGTGGCCCAAAGAAAAACCAAGGGGGAGTTACTACAGTACCTAAAACAAAACAAAAAATCTTTTTGGTATTTTCTTTAGACTTACTTCCCTCAAGAAAACTGTCTAGAAGATCCGTCATTAGGAAAAGTCCAATCTTTTAAAAAAAATTATTTAATTAAACAAACACAGCTAAAGTAGCATGAAAAGTCACCCAGACAATCTCCTCACCCCACACTTAAAATTGTGCATTGTCCCCAATGCACACCCATACATACAAGAGGGTAAAAGAAACTCCCTGGTAGGCCGAAGCGCTAGCAGTTAATGGGGTACTCAGACTTCTCCCAAGCTTGGTCCTTCGTGCGGGTACCTCACACTTAGTTCCAACCATTTGGTTTGCTGTTGCATCCTTCCAATACCTTTGATTTCCATGCTCCTAGAAAATAAAAAAATTGACACTACAAAAATAATACAATTAAAAAAAATAAAAATAAAAAAACAATAAAGCTGGGTTGCCTCCCAACAAGCGCTTGATTTAACGTCGCGGCACGACGCGAATCACTTTTTGCTCCACCTTGAGCTTATGAATTGAACCCCAAATTTTGATTCAAGCTTATGATTATGGTCATGGGGTGGTGGAACGAATCTAACTGGCCCAAGGAAATAATGTAGTATTCTATACTCCTTGCCCTTTATATGAGGTGTGTAATCCTGACTTTCTGGCAAGAAGAATTCCAGAATATATGCACCTTGTTCCTCATTCCTTGACTCTTCAATTGGTTCGGATGACTCTATTTCCATATCATTATCCAAACATAATGTGGAAAAATGCTTGGAGTGTGGACCAATGCGCTCAAACACATGAACTTCAGGACTTTCAACATCCTCAACATCAGTGATACTAGTCAACAAAATTTATATCCTCAAAGTCCTTGGCTGGCTCTAATCTCATTTCTTCAACATTGACATTCTCGAAGTGTAGTTGGCTAGGTTGTTGATGTTCTACTCTGACCTCCCCAATTAACACCTCAAATTCATGCTCTTCTTGGCTGTTATCCTCAATATTGGCTTGTTGAGCATTAAAAGATCCAACCACTTGACTCAATTGAGCCTCCAACTTGCGAATAGTTGCCTCTTGCCTTTCTATCTGCAATTGTTTTTCATTATTTTGTTTCAGAAGGCACGTTAACATATCATTGATCTCCTTTAGGTCTCCATCCCCAGGTTCTTTGTTCCTGTTAACTTCACAAGAAAAGGTAGAACCATCATAATAAGGGGTTGGGGGAAGATAAGAAATATAATCACAACCATAAAAGTGACCATTTTTACCACCACACACATCACACACATTCCACAAATAAGATTGAGTTGGTGCACATAACTCGCTCTCAGGAACGTTTTGAAAATTTTGCCACGGGTGGTTTCCTTCACAATATGTATGGAGATCAATGGTAGAATTATCTACACCTAAATTCCCATAATTCCAAGATGTCATGTTTCTCAAATCAACAGTTATAAAAAAATACCAAAAAAACAAAACAAAATAAAAGTTCAAACTTGAACCCTAGCAATATATGAAGTTACAACTACACCGTTAGTTCCCCGGCAACGGCGCCAAAATTTGATCACGCCCAACTCTAGTCCTAAAAAGGATAAGCGGTCGCTGCAAATATAATTCGTTCTAAAAGTCCGGAGTCGAATCCCACAGAGAACTAAGGCTTTGCTATATCTGTTTAATATCACTAAGAAAACAAGTTTGAACAATTTTCTAAGTTATAAAGATTAAGATTTATATTTCTAACTAATTAACTAGCAAATACTACAAAGCGGCAAAATTATTAACTAAAGAGACAAAGGGTTGGAGACTAAATTAAGGAGGTCTAGAGTTATGATTTTCCCAATTGTCGGAATCCTTACAGCTATGTTCCCTACAATTTCACCAATGTATTCTCTACTGATCTTGAGCATTTTAGGTGCCGTAATTCTCTCTCGAGCAACTACAATAATTTACTAGACATATTCTCTCGAACTACGCTAGTTGGCTTTATCTAACCGCTCATTATGACCACGTCAAAGCCTCGTTATCTCTAATCCCGCTTTTAAACCTTCCGTATTGATCTCTCATATACTTTAGGAGTGACGTTGTTCAACAACCACCTAAATATATGTTCTTTCTCAAGCAACACATACTAAATAGGTACAGTCAATCAATGGCCATTCAACCAACTGAAATAAGCACGTAGTTGAACAAGTAGATAAAATCCAAAGGTTAAATTATATTAAAACATAACAACAATTCATCCTCCAAGAGGTTCCATCAAAACTCTAGATAATAAATTAGCTATTCANAAGCACTTTAATACATGCTTTAACCTTCAAACCCCGTACTTATGTCAAACCAAAACTCCACCTTCACATCAACGTATATTACCCCATACTTCTTTAAGCACAATTACAGCAAGAGTCACCACTTATTAAAGAAATACTTTTTTTTTACAGCAATACAACTATATTTTGTTTTTCAATTCAAGTGGCTCTTACTTGTTCAAAACAGTGCACCTTTCTCCTGATTTCATTAGTTCCACTCAAAAGCCAAACCAACCATCCCACACTTTAACTTTTACATAATCATCACAATTCAAGTGCTTATGAGAGGTTAAAAGGTTCAAATAGATAGTCCATTCAAACAATTGGGTAAGACTTGTAATGTGGTTGCCAAAGAAATAGGATTAGAGTCTCAAATGGGTTAACTACGATACATAACAATTAGGCGGGTAAAATATACTTATCTGGCTCAACAAAGAAATGCCTATATCACTTCCTAGACTGAACAAAACTACTATTTCGCTTTGCAAACACACGGGGCAAGTTCTAGGCATCAAATGCAATGCACAGAATAACACCCAAACCTCACACACACATGGCACATAACTCACTCAGGATTGGATTCATCAAGACACTCTAGTCAAAGCAGTTAAGCAAATTTAAAATCATACAATTTAAGGTACTTATACAAGAGTCAAAAACTGAGCCTAAGCGTCACAACCAAAATACTCACTATTCTCAAGGCATAACAAAGTCAAGAGATATTGCTTCAATTCAAAACACAACACAATGATTCCTATTCCTAAAAAAACTAACTACACCCGGTTCAAATAAAACCCTTGGAAAAGAACCGTGGCCCAAAGAAAAACCAAGGGGGAGTTACTACACTACCTAAAACAAAACAAAAAATCTTTTTGGTATTTTCTTTGACTTACTTCCCTTAAGAAAACTATTTAGAAGATCCGTAATCAGGAAAAGTCCAATCTTTAAAAAAAATTATTTAATTAAACAAACACAGCTAAAGTAGCATGAAAAGTCACTCAGACAATCTCCTCACCCCATACTTAAAATTGTGCATTGTCCCCAATGCACACCCATACATACAAGAGGGTAAAACAAACTCCCTGGTAGGCCAAAGGCCGAAGCACTAGCAGTTCATGGGGTACTCAGACTTCTCCCAAGCTTGGTCCATCGTGCGGGTACCTCACACTTAGTTCCAACCATTTGGTTTGATGTTGCATCCTTCCAATACCTTTGATTTCCATGCTCCTAGAAAATAAAAAAATTGACACTACAAAAATAATACAATTAAAAAAAAAATAAAAAAAAAGCAACAAAGCTGGGTTGCCTCCCAACAAGCGCTTGATTTAACGACGCGGCACGACGCGAATCACTTTTTGCCTCCACCTTGAGCTTATAAATTGAATCCCAAGTTTTGATTCAAGCTTATGATTATGGTCATAGGACGGTGGAAGGGATCTAGCTGGCCCAAGGAAATAATGTAATATGTTGCACTCCTTGGCCTTTGTATGAGGTATGTAATCCTGACTTTCTGGCAAGAAGAATTCCAGAATATATGCACCTTGTTCCTCATTCCTTGAATCTTCGATTGGTTCAGATGACTCTATTTCCATATCATCATCCAAACATAATGTGGAAAAATGCTTGGAGTGCAGACCAATGCGCTCAAACACATGAACTTCAGGATTTTCAACATCCTCAACATCAATGATACTAGAGTCAAAAAAATTTGTGTCCTCAATGTCCTTGGCTGACTCTAGTCTCACTTCTTCAACATTGACATCCTCAAATTGTAGTTAGCTAGGTTGTTAATGTTCTACTCTGACCTCCCCAATTAACACCTCAAATTCATGCTCTTCTTGGCTACTATCCTCAATATTGGCTTGTTGAGCATTAAAGGCTCCAACCACTTGACTCAATTGAGCCTCCAACTTGCGAATAGTTGCCTCTTGCCTTTCTATGTGCAATTGTTTATCATTGTTTTGTTCCAGAAGGCACTTTAGCATATCCTTGATCTCCTTCAAGTCCGCATTCCCAGGTTCTTTGTTCCTATTAACTTCACAAGAAAAGGTAGAACCATCATAGTAAGGGGTTGGGAGAAAATAAGAAATATAAGCGCAACCATAAAAGTGACCATTTTTACCACCACACACATCACACACATTCCACAAATAAGATTGAGTTGTTGCACATAACTCGCTCTTAGGAATATTTTGATAATTTTTATACGGGTGGTTTCCTTCACAATATGTATGAGGATCAATAGTAGAACTATCTACCCCTAAATTTCCATAATTCCAAGATGTCATGTTTCTCAAATCATCAGTTATAATAAAATAAGAATAAAAATACAAAAAAAAATAAAATAAAAGTTCAAACTCGAAACCTAGCAATATATACAGCTACAACTACACCGTTAGTTCCCCGGCAACGGCGCCAAAATTTTGATCATCCCCAACTCTAGTCCTAAAAAGGATAAGCGGTCGCTGCAAATATAATCCGGTCTAAAAGTCCGGAGTCGAATCCCACAGAGAACTAAGGTTTAGTTGTATCTATTTAATATCACCAAGAAGACAAGATTGAACCATTTTCTAAATTATAAAGATTGCGACTAATACTGAAAATAAATAAACAGCTGAAAACTAACTATGCTTGAATTGTAAACAATTGGAATAAAGGTCTAAGGTAATTGTTTTCCCCGTTGTTGATTTCCTTAGTTGTATGTTTCTTATAGCTTTGACTTAGTTGCCTCTATCAATCGTGAACTCTCCAGCTATCATAAATCTCTCTCAAGCAATGATGATAATTTACTAGACGCACTCTCTCAAGCTACGCTAGCTAGATTCCCATTACAATTCACTTAGATCACACCCGAGGTATCGTTATCTCTAATCCAACCTCTAAACCCTCGGTTATGACTCTCGCCTATACTCCGGGAGTGATGTTGTTCAAACAACTACCTAAATATGCACTCTCTCTCAAGCAGATACATAATAAATAGGAACGGCTAATTGAGGATCCTTTCAATTAACCAAAATTAAAACGTAGTTGAACAAATAGAGATTAACAACCAACTCAAAACTATATTAATATAACAACCAATTCATCCCCAACGGGTTTCACCCAAAACCTTAGATTAAAAGATTTAGCTACTCATAACGATGATCAAAACTACAAAAGAATTCATAGTCATTGATAAAAGAACAATTAGGGAGATAAGAATTGTTTCCCAAGTTGCCTCCTTGCCTCTCTTGTCTTGTTCTAAACCCTAAAAACTTATTTTTCGCTCCTTTGGACGAACTAAACCTTTTATAGGTTGAGGGGATTGGTCTTGAACTTCCAAAAGTACCCTTCAGAACTGTTTTTCCGTCTGGACTAGCGCGGCCGCGCTAAGCCAGCGCTAAGGCCGCGCTAGTTGGGTTATATTCTGTCTCCGTCCGCGTCAGGTCCGCAGTTGCAGTTTCAATCGCGTTTCTGACCCTGTTACGTTTAGAATCTGGAAAAACGTAAAACATGAAAGTTGTAGCCCTTTGAGTTAGCTTTCCAACCGCGTATTGTGGAGCCCAAATGGAGTTCTGAGCAAAACGTTATATCCATTTTACTAGACAGTACGCGATATGCCTACTCGATTCTTTGTTCGCTCTAACTATCATCCGTTGACCCTCAAACACGATCCTGGCTTAATTCCTTGAGCTTTTACTCGGACTTCAAAGCTCCAAATCACTTGAATTCATTCCATAACATCTACATAGCTCGGAATCACTCTTACAAGGCATAAAACACACAGTTAGCGCAAGACACTAGCGATTAAAGCTCAAACTCAATTAAAGTGCAGTAAATTAGAGTGTAATAAGCGACTAAAATACGTAATTATAGCCTATCATCAACTACTAAAATCAATCCTAAAAGCTATCGTCTAAAGCTAGAATACTATACTAATTTTTTTATGGTAAAATGGAAAAAAAAAGAAGCTAAAAAAATAAAAATAAAACAAGGAATAATTAGTTTATCTAATATTTTCAAGTCATAGAGAATATAGAATCCCCCACCCTACACTTAATTCATGCAATATCCTCAGTGCATATGTAAATTCATAAAAACAAGTAAGGTGGTAGGAAAAACTCTCTGATCAGTCATCATCATCGCCTTCATTGTTGAAGGCCCCATCTGCAATTTTCCACTCTCATCCTCTGCTCCCTCATTAGCATCATCATCCCCCTTGTCCTCGGACTACTCTGGCTCGGTCTCGGAGCACTCCGGCGTGTTGACATCCTCATCCTCTGGGAGTCTCTGGCCATCAGCAAGCCCAACCAGATGTTGGGCATGAGAATTGAGCGAAAAACGCTCCTCCAAGATGGCCCTCTCCTCTGTAGTGGTCGGCCTTCCTCCAAACCTAAGCTGCAAGTCCATCACAACATATAAATGGGCCATAAAGTTGTCATCTCGAGCATTGCACTCAACACCTGTGTAGGAGGACATAACACTCTCCTCCTTTGCCCGGATGCTGGTGATGTCCTTCAGTCGGAGGGGTGTGGAATGACTATATCAAAATCTCGCTCATCCTCCACATCTTCTTTTCTCAGGTACTGAGTCAGCATGTTACTGAAGGACAATCTACAATTCTCTTTCTTGTTCTCATCTGCGCCATCTGGTAGCGTACCACCTGGCCTACATTCACCTTCTGGCTATGTCACGATCCTAAAACCGACCCGATCGTGATGGTGCCTATCATGAAACTAGGTCGGCCGACACAACTCCCGAATTTAACCCTTTAATCAATAACAATCACTTTTAAGCCTTTAATTAATGAGATATTTCTTAATGTAAATCTAAATGAACAGTGCGAAATAAATACACAAGCCCAACATCGGGGTGTAACAAGTCACTAGCATCTACTAAGGTCTGAATACAACAAAGAGTCTAAAAATGTACTAGATACAGTCTAATGAAGACAAGGGAGAAAAGTAGTGTTGCGAACGTCGGGCAGCTACCTTGCTAACTCCAATGACTCTACCACTGAGCAATCAACACCTGCTACCGGGTTCAGAACTACCTGAATCTGCACACAACATGCAGGGAGTAATGTGAGTACGCCAACTCTGTAAGTAATAAAAGTAAATGAAAGCTGAGCAGTAACAAAACATATAAGCCACATCATAACTCTACAGCAAATGCAGTACATTTCCAAAACAGTACAGAAATCATTTACTTCGTAAATCATGCTTAGTTTCGGTAAAACCTTTTAAAACAACTTTCAATAGTTTCAAATGAGTGATAAAAACAGTGAGTAAAAATGATAGAACATAAACAGCCTCTCGGGAAAAACATGTACCATAAACCGCCCTCGGGCACAATATCAACAGAACCAGCCCCTCGGGCTACCTCACAATCACTCGTAATCAGCCCATCGGTCATAACATGAATCAAGAACCGCCCTTTGGGCAATATGGATCAAGAATAGCCCCTCGAGCTTCAATATGAAATAACAACAGCCCCTCGGGCTACAACACATCATTCACACTGGGTACCCGCGCTCACTGGGGGTGTACATACCCCGAGAGGGGACCCTTACGGCCCAAGCGCAATAATAAGCCATCTCTTGGAATAATCAACAGGCTCTCGGCCTCATATCAATCATAAGCCACCTCGTGGCATAATAAATCAGGCCCTCAGCCTCTCATATATCATAAATTAGTGTAACACGCTGCGGCGCGCAGCCCGATCCCATAACATCCTCGTAATACAGGCCCCCGGCCTCACTCAGTCAAAACTCACCCAAGCCCCTCGGGCTGACAGTAAAACAAGTACTCGGCTCAAAATCATTTATGAAATCAAAAGGAGTGAATAAAACCGAGGTATGGAAACTATAAGAACATAGCATGGCTGAGTGTAAACATTAAACCAAAACAGTGAGGTAAAACAGTAGTAAAAGCCCCTAAGGGTCCAAACAATCGGCACAAGACCCAGACACGACATTTAACCCAAAACACAATAATATTTTCCAAAATTTAGCAATATCAAATAGCTTTCAAGTAAAATAAGCGACTTACTAGTCGTGCGGGATGGACCAAGTCACAATCCCCAATGGTGCACGACCCCACGGTCGTTATCTAGCGTGTGTGTCACCTCAAATTAGCACAACGATGTAAATCCGGGGTTTCATACCCTCATAACAGTATTTACAATCATTACTTTCCTCAATCCGTTCCAAACTCTAGCCCGCGATGCCTTATCCTCTTGAATCGGTCTCCAAATGCACCAAATCTAGCCAAATACAGATTTATACCACCAAAATATGCTAAGGGAACAAATCCCACTCGAAAATATCCAATTTATACCAAAAATCTCGAAATTGGCCAAACACGGCCCCCGGGCCCACGTCTGGGAATCCGATAAAAATCTTACCAATAGAATCCTTACACTCTCACGAGTTCGTACATACCAAGAACATCAAAGTCGGACCTCAAATGCCCCCTCAAATCCTCAATTTACACTCTCCAAATTCAAGCCCTAATTCCCCAATTTTAGGCTTTAAATTCCACATATTTCATGTTTAAACAAGTAAGAATCAACATAGGATCGATTATTGAGTTCAAAAATCTTACCTCCAAGTGTTCCCCTTTGATTCCCTCTTCAATCCTTCTCAAAAATCTCCAAAATCGCTCAAAAAAGGTGAAAGATAGACCAAAA
Organism: Nicotiana attenuata; assembly: GCF_001879085.1. Taxonomy (NCBI): domain Eukaryota; kingdom Viridiplantae; phylum Streptophyta; class Magnoliopsida; order Solanales; family Solanaceae; genus Nicotiana; species Nicotiana attenuata. Next base: position 153,851 of record NW_017670755.1, read on the forward strand.
ATGCGAACATGACTATTTCAACATTCTGCCCAGGCAAAAAATTCCTTCTTCGCAAACGCGGTCAAAGCCTCACGTTCAAGAAGCACAAATAATTCACAGCTCAAATTTCCTCTTACACAAACGCGAACACTACCCTCGCAAATGCGATGCCTTACTCAGCTTAGCCTACACGAACGCGTTTCCTCAGTTGCGAACGCGATGCTTTAGGGCCTGGTGCCCAAGTCTGCTTCACCCTTCTACGCGAACGCGAACAATTTAGCGATACACAATCAGACTCAACCTTCACGAACGCGGGACCAACATCGCGAATGCGAAGGGTAACTGGCCTGCCTCACTAAGCATCTCTTCGCGAACGCAAAGAGAAAACTCTGCAACACTGAATTGAAGAAATCTGCAACTTTCAAAACAAGAATTTGATCCGTTTAACCACCCGAAACTCACCCGAGGCTCTCGGGACCTCAACCAAACATGCCAACATATCCCATATCATCATTCAAACTTGTTCCAACATTCGGAATGCTCAAAACAACATCAAAACACCAAGATCACATCGGATTCAAGCTTAAGAATTCCAAAAACTTCCAAATTTCGCTTTCGATCTAAAGGCCTATCAAACTTCGTCCGAATGACCTGAAATTTTGCACGCACGTCAAAAATGATACAACGAACCTACTCCAATTTTCGTAATTTCATTCCGACCCCTATATCAAAATCTCACCTATCAACCAGAAAACGCCGAAATTCCAATTTGGCCAATTCAAGCCTAAATCTACCACGGACCTCTAAATTACATTTCGATCACGCTCCTAAGTCCCAAATCACCTAACGGAGCTAACCAAATCATAAAAAATCCAAATTTGAGATCAAATACTAAAAAGTCAAGACTGAGTCAAACCTTTCAAATTCAAAGCTTCAAGCTGAGATCATCCTTCCATATCTATTCCGATTAACCTGAAAACTAAAACCGACTATTTACATAAGCCACAATACAATATACGAGGCTAGTCATGCCTGAGAACTGGCGAGCGAAGTGCAAAAGCTCAAAACGACCAGTCAGGTCGTTACATCCTCCCCCACTTAAACATACGTTCGTCCTCGAACGTGCTCATAGTTGTTCCAAAAGCCAACAAGTCACTGTATAATCTTACCATGCAGATACCCGGGGGTGATCCCACGTCTCCCTATCTCGTATAGGTCCGATAACACAATGTAACTGAAATTTCGTAGTCCAACCTAGCCTCATAAATCTTAGAACCACATTTCTACTTCTGAAATCATCTACAAGATTAGAATCTCACATTTATACTCTAAATAATCTCGAACAAGCTGTAATAACAACCTCAGGTGCAACTACATGACATACCACATAACTCAAACACTTGTAGCGATAACTTCTAATCACAGCAATTGCTTAAAACATCCGAATTTTGATAATAAGCCTTTTATCAAATAAAGCCTCATTCCAACACTTCGGTATACTGCCAATGATAAATGAAACACATAGGAAGTCATAACCACTCCTCAGATCAACCATTCGTGAAGCTAGTTCTCCTTTAGCAAGGACCATAGCAAATTTCTGAGCCGAACATCGATATTATCCCTCCAACACGCTGAAACCGAATCCGATTGTATTCATTCTAGATCCCAACAATCTCAACTAATTCCAACACAACTACTCTGGTGACATGACACATCAATACAGTCTAAAGCCACAACTCGTGCAATCCGCGCACCAATAAGCAATAATCTGAACGTACTCAAACCATGAGAATGACTCAAATGAGAGAGCAATACAGCAAGCTCACCAGTACCAATGCTGGGAACCCGTCACACATCGTAGGAACAGAGCACACGAATCTAACCCGAAGGGTCATACCTCCACATAACTTCGCTGCAATACGCGACCCAATCCAAATACCGGTCCATATGAAAGACCTCAACTCACTATGCTCAAAATCGACAACCGCGCGTAACCTGATGTCTAGAACCAAAGCAAATCATCATACCCACGGTGAAGCAATTGACATAACATTACACAGACCCTAAAGGACATAACCGATACGCCATCCGCCGAGTAATACCCAATACTCTTCCCGCTCGAATTCCACTAAGAGGCCCAATAAAGCCACACCACATGTGCCTATAACCAACAAATCCTAACGCCTCGCATCATATCTCCCCAGATCACTAATAAGCTCAATAACAATCGAATCAACACATCCCTCAACAATACAACTCGTAGTCAACCAAGCCGACTCGATGTAGAACACACCTCCATAATGGCCTACGAATGAACCCCTTCTCAAGGAGAACCTGAAGCTACTCCTTCAACTCCTTTAACTTCGCCGGTGCCATACGATACATTTCCGGCACCAAATCAATACCGAAATTGACAACCCTGTTCGGCGACATGCCCGACAGCAGGAAATACATTTGGAAAATACCTCACCATCGGAACTGAATCATAGTAGGAGTCTCTGCACTGCCATCCTTCACGAAGGCCAAATAAGAAAGACAACCCTCCCCAGCCATTCGTTGGGTCTTCAAAAATGAAACCACCTTACTAGGAACATAATCCGTCGAACCTCGCCACTCAATCCGTAGCATTTTCGGCTTAGACAACGTCGCCATCCTAGCACAATAGCCCAAAATAACACGACACGGAGACAACCAATCCATACCCAATATCACGCCAAAATCTAGCATACTAAGCGACAAGGATCCACTCGGGTCTCCAAACCTCCAATAGTTACCACACAAGACCGATATACGCGGTCCACAACCACGACCTAACCTGTTTATGAGAACTCCCAGTCTCCAAATCCATACAACATGCGAATCACCATATCGGATCCCAACTCCACCGTTCGTGTATACAACACACCTCTAATACACAATCATCCCACGAGAGGTACTCCTATAATTCTCTGTGCCACCAAGCAACTCGAATAACAGTAGTCGATCCAACAAGAGAGCACCGCAATACTAATGAAGTATCCTCAACTCAAACACATCGCCCTTCCTCAAATGTATACCTTCATCAAGCCACACAAGTTAGTAATATCATTTCCCTAGTCATCTGAAACTGTCCATGCTACTGAAGAATTTGTGACCTTCATTTCAAAACTGAACCGTGACCTTACACATGCAAATCTCAATCCTACACAACATACCGAATACACCATACCATCCTAGGACAAACATGAGAACATATCCCTTCCGAGCCACAAGCAGCTACGTACTCAACTAGCCAAGAACTTTCCATTGATCCCATCTAGAAGAAAATCACTACACATCCCATGCTCTTCACGCTCGTAGCAAATATACATCTCTTAGCGTGGTAGAAACCATCAAGAACTCTCCGAATTCCATTTGCACAAAACTAAACCGTCAGGACTGAATCTTTCTAACTCAACCAAGATACGCAGGCCACTAAAACCCAAGAGCATTGCCGCAAAACACCTGCTGAAACTCATTACCTCGTAAGCATACAAAGAGCTGATCATATCCTTACCATGCCGATCCGGCCTACTACCAAGCTATCCCACCCATCCAAGTTCCTTCTGATTTAGATTCAACTTGATACTTCTTCTTGCTATAACACCACAATTCCTCAGCCCAAACTCACCACACGATACCCAAGTATAAAACCACACCATCTAAGGCTCATAAGCTGCTGGATACTCTCTTAAATATTCCCAAAATCACCACATTCAAAATACCTACCCTGAAGGGATATCCTACGAACCTAAAGCCATTACCTTTACCTTCCTGATACTGATATATAGAATCCCATAATGATATAGAAATACCACGAGTCTTGACACCATTCAATGCAAACCTCAGTTTCTAGCCAAATATACAACCTGAAAATCTCCAATTATTACCTGTAAAATCTTGAACCCATTAGAACTATTCTCGAGAGTCATCCACTATACTCAATTCAAAATTAGACCGATCAAACCGAACGGACGAACTGTGCTCCAATAGCACTCCAACACTACAGAGTGTAACCTCACCTTAATGCAACCAAGCAATTTCATGATCTATGCACCGCACATACTTTACCAATAACAACTCAAGTCATCCCAGGATCCTTATACACCCATACAGCATAACATGACCTTTATTTAAATTTCCTTTACTCAAGCCATCCTCGATCTCAACCTCCGTAAGCCATAACTGATTCACCAGTACGCCTCCAACTGGAACCAACATAGCACATAATCGTACAATAAACTAATCAATAGCAGACTCCCCACTTGGCGCAAAGCCATAGACCAAAACACACAATAACTAATAATGCATATTCTGTATTATTGCCATAATACCATAGTGAGATTAAACTCAATCCTTCATAATCTCGTGCAACACATCCCTTCTAGTACTTCAAATATTCTGAAAATCTCGAGTTCACCCTCGTAACAGTCAAGCCACTCTCTTAAGCAGCCTAAATTTAAATTGCATCACATATACTTCATTGGTAGGGAGATCTTCCAACAACGACATAAGGATCCCACAAACTTCAGAACACTCCGCTGGAGATAACCCACCTGCTTCGCCTTAAACTAACATCTATTTATACCCTTCCACCGTCATAAACATTACGCAGTCATTTAATCTTCCTGAGTCTGAACTCATATCACAACGTGAAATCTACTTCACTTCCCAACTAGGCAACATGAAAAGATCCTTCATAACACCCACAACTCGGGGATATGCATCAAATCATGATAGAAATCAAACACCAAATAGTTCTTGCTGCCCCAAAGCAAACCCTTCTCGCCTCATTCAATTCATATGAAGACATCTCGCAGTCGCATCACCCTTATCACGTAGCTATACCGTCATCACTTCCCTTAATAGGGACACAACAGAACATATAGATCCAAAAACACGCGCTCACGCAATCAACAGTTCAGGGATCAAGCTATAGGCAAAAATCCGGCCTCAAGTCTTCCCGACTGGCCCAACCTCAACGCACAGAGATCACATCTCGCCCCTCAATCAGGGAATCACAAGCCATCGATGCACATCAGGTACTGAGCACTCATGCGTGCATACGAATGCGTGGAAGGAATTCAAAGAGTTACATTTCAAGCTGAATCAAAGACGCACGATAAGAATTCAAGAATGTGAAGTTTTTCCTAAAGGTTCTGCAGCCTCCCAAGGATAAGTACAGATACAGACATCTCTGTACCGATCTGCGAGACTCTATTAAACTTGCTCATGACTCGTGATACCTATGTAACCTAGGTTCTGATACTAACTTGTCACGACCCTAAAACCGATCCGGTCGTGACGGCGCCTATCGTGAAAATAGGCCAGCCACCACAACTCCTAAATTTAACCTTTTAATCAATAACAATAATTATTAAGCCTTTAATTAATCAGATATTTTGTAATGTAAGTCTAAATGAACAGCGCGAAATAAATACACAAGCCGACATAGGGGTGTCACAAGTCACGAGCATCTACTAAGGTCTGAATACAACAAGGAGTCTAAAAATGTACTAAATTCAGTCTAAGGAAGACAAGAGGGAGAAAAGCAGTGATGTGAACGTCGGGCAGCTACCTTGCTAACTCCAATGACTCTGCCACTGAGCAGTCAACACCCGAATATGCACACAAGGTGCAGAGAGTAATGTGAGTACGCCAACTTGGTAAGTAATAAATGTAAATGAAAGCTGAGCTGTAAGAAAACACGTAAGCCACGTCATAATGCTACAACAAATGCAGTACATTTCCAAAATAGTACAGAAATCATTTACTTCTTAAATCATGCTCAGTTTTAGTAAAACCTTTTAAAACAACTTTCAATAGTTTCAAACGAATGATAAAAACAATGAGTAAAACTAATAGAACATAAACAGCCTCTCGGGCAAAACATGTACCATAAACTGCCCCTCGGGCATAATATAAACAGAAGCAGCCCCTCGGGCTACCTTACAATCACTCCTAATCAGCCCCTCGAGCATAACATGAATAAAGAACCACCCCTCGGGCAACATAGATCAAGAATAGCCTCTCGGGCTTCAATATGAAAAAACAACAGCCCTTCGGGCTATAACACATCACACACACTGGGTACCCGCGTTCACTGGGGGTGTACAGACTCCGGGAGAGGCCCCTTCCAGCCCAAGCGCAATAATAAGCCATCTCGTGGCATAATCAATAGGCTCTCGGCCTCATATCAATCACAAGCCACCTCGTGGCATAATAAATCAAGCCCTCGGCCTCTCATATATCACAAATCAGTGTAACACACTGCGGTGCGCAGCCTAATCCCATCACATCCTCACAATACAGGCCCTCGGCCTCACTCAGTCAGAACTCGCTCAGGCCCCTCGACTTGACAGTAAAACAAGTACTCGGCTCAAAATCATTTATGAAATAAAAAGAAGTGAATAAAACCGAGTTATGGAAACAATAAGAACATAGCATGACTGAGTGTAAACATTAAACCAAAATAGTAAGGTAAAATAGTAGTAAAAGCCCCTAAGGGTCCAAACAATCGGCACAAGGCCCAGACACAACATTTAGCCCTAAACACAATAATATTTTCCAAAATATAGCAATATCAAATAGCCTTCAAGTACAATACGCGACTTACTAGTCATACGGGATGGACCAAGTCACAATCCTCAACGGTGCACGACCCCACGCTCGTCATTTAGCGTGTGCATCACCTCAAAGTAGCACAATGATGTGAAATCCGGGGTTTCATACCCTCAAAACAGTATTTACAATCGTTACTTATCTCAATCGAGTCAAAACTCTAGCCCGCGATGTCTTAGCCTCTTGAATCAGTCTCCAAATTCTCCAAATCTAACCAAATACAGATTTATACCATCAAAATATGCTAAGGAACAAAGCCCACTTGAAAATATCCAATTTATTCCAAAAATCCCGAAATTGGCCAAACCCGGCCCCAAGGTCCACGTCTCGGAATCTGATAAAAATAATACAAATAGAATTCTTACAATCTCACGAGTTCGTACATACCAAGAACATCAAAATCGGACCTCAAATGGCCCCTCAAATCCCTATTTACATTCTCCAAATTCAAGCCCTAATTCCCCAATTTTAGGCTTTAAATTCCAAATATTTCATGTTTAAACAAGTAAGAATCCACATAGGTCGAGTATTGAGTTCAAAAATCTTACCTCCAAGTGTTCCCCTTTGATTCCCTCTTCAATCCTTCTCAAAAAGCTCCAAAATCGCTCAAAAATGGTGAAAGATAGACAAAAAATCGCGAACATGGATATTTAAACATTCCGCCCAGGCCAAAAATTCCTTCTTCGCGAACGCGGTCAAAGCCTCGCGTTCGCGAAGCACAAATAATTAACAGCTCAAATTTCCTCTTACGCGAATGCGAACACTGCGCTCGCGAATGCGATAACTTACTCAGCTTAGCCTACGCGAACGCGTTTCCTCAGTCGCGAACGTGATGCTTGAGGGCCTGGTGCCCAAGCCTGCTTCACCCTTCTACGCGAACGCGAACAATGCCACGCGTTCGTGATGCACAATCAGACTCAACCTTCACAAATGCGGGACCAACATCGCGAACGCGAAGGGTAACTGGCCTGCCTCACTAAACATCTCTTCGCGAATGCGAAGAGCAGAATTCTGCAACACTGAACTGAAGAAATCTGCAACTTTCAAAACAAGAATTTGATCCGTTTAACCACCTGAAACTCACCCGAGGCCCTTGGGACCTCAACCAAACATGCCAACATATCCATATCATCATTCAAACTTTTTCCAACCTTCAGAACGCTCAAAACAACATCAAAACACCAAGATCACATCGGATTCAAGCCTAAGAATTCCAAAAACTTCCAAATTCCGCTTTCAATAAATAAGTCTATCAATCCTCGCCCGAAAACCTGAAATTTTGCACGTACGTCAAAAATGGCACAAACCTACTCCGATTTCCGGAATTTCATTCTGACCCCTATATCAAAATCTCACCTATCAACCGGAAACGCCAAAATTCCAATTTCGCCAATTCAAGCCTAAATCTACCACGGACCTCCAAATTACATTCGGATCATGCTCCTAAGTCCCAAATCATCTAACGGAGCTAACCAAATCATAGAAAATTCAAATCTGAGATCAAATACTAAAATGTCAAGACTGAGTCAAACCTTTCAAATTCAAAGCTTCAAGCTGAGATCATCCTTCCATATCTATTCCGATTAACCTGAAAACCAAAACCGACAATTTACGTAAGTCACAATACATAATACGGGGCTATTCATGCCCGAGAATTGGCGAGCGAAGTGTAAAAGCTCAAAACGACCGGTTGGGTCGTTAAATAGTCATTAGGAAGTACAGCAGGCAAACCCTTTCACGGCTAATCAGAGTCTTATGGTTTCATGTTAGTAGCTGTGTGTTGATCAATTTCAACCACACCTAAGTTTTCGGCTTCATTTTTTTCTTTGGAAATTTTGTATGACGTTGTGTCTTCTTGTCACGGACCCAAGAAGCCACAGAATTGACACCACAGAGAGTTTGTCTCAGCGCTAGATATGTTGGACGGGCAATGAAGTTATCCAGGGGCTCCTGGGGAACATCTGGAGCTCCCAAGTAATTGCTTATAGCTGATGCAAAAAAATCAATCAACCTCCCCCTAATAGGCACTAGCTGCTCAAGATCATTCGGATCATAACCGGCATAAAACTCATGGACAAGGTTTACATTGATATCCCCAGTGTTTCCAAACACGTAGCTCAACCCAATATCATGAATACCCTTATAAATTGATTGATACTTAGCTTTTATATGGCGCCATAAACAACCGACTCAGAGTGTATAAGTCTCGACCGACAAAGCTTGTACCAGTCCTTGGCAGATGAGGGTATACTGTTAAGTACAAATTCTCACTGTCCTGCAGGTTGTGGGCGTGAGGCTGCTATACCTGCAACTGCTTGCAACCCCTTAACCTGACTTGAAGTGGCCTCCCCTCCTTTCCTCTTTTTCGGTGGAGGTGTGGAGGAAGCCTTGGCTTTGGTAGGAGTAGTAGCCTTGCCCTTTCCTTTGTTGTTGTCCTTCTTAGGAGGCATATTTGTACCTACACAAGTAGACATTAGTCAGCCTTAGAGACACTGAATCAATTCAAAACATGGTCTTATGACCCCACACTTAAGAGTCCATTACATGATGTTCACAATTTTAAGGCTACTCATACTTCACCTCGTTATTTTTGCATGAGAATCAATCAATGTCACAACGATATCTATTACAATCGCGATGCAAATAGCTACCATCTCAGCTCCAGTGAGCCACCCCACACTTAAGATTTCAAGGGGTGCATGAAGACATATCACTAGTATTACAATCCCGGAGACTCGGGCTCCAATGGAGACGAAGAATGTTGTTGAGGTATTTTGAACAGCACTTAGCGTGAACTATTACCATGGAAGTGCTTGTAGGAATGAGGGGTTTCCTCACCCTCCCAAATCGACTTGGAAATTTCATGCTGCCACCCTTGTAAATAATAACAATACCATTCCTATGGGGTTTATGGGCTTAGGACAAACAAGCACATTATTACTATGAAGAACATACTCAAAAGTTATCTGATTTCATTACTTTACCTAATTTGAAATTTGATAAAGAAAAGAGTTAGAAACCATACCTTAGATGTGTGGGAGGGGGGTTGTGCTACACCCCATATTTTCGTATGTGAAAGTACGCCCTAAAAATTTGATGAGAGCTCGGAAATGAGATATTACATCCTGCATTTTTTATTGTACGTTAAAGTTTCGTTGTAAGTTAATCGACGTAAGCTCGGAAATGAGATTATTTTGGGATTATAAATATTATGCTATTTATAACAAGCAATAAGTAAGTGTCGCGGAAGATAAAGGGTAAACGAATCAAAGAAAATGAGTTTTATTGAAGGTTGTAGATTTGGGATAAATACGGTCCGAGCAATAATTCCCGGTATTTATGGACTAATACCATACAAGGTACTACATGACCATAATAGTAAGGTGCACAAGGTATGTTAAAAGTGAGTAGTATTTTAAGTAATTTGAGATAATTCTTAATTATGTGGATAATCGGGAATAGTGAATTTCTAAGTGGGAGATTAACTTGTAAATTGGATTTTGTGGATAATTATTTAGATGAAGATTTTGGATAATTACTAAGGGGAGATCTTACGCGGGTTTATGGAGATTTGGCAGCAAGTTAAAGCCAATTTAATGACTCATTAGTCTTTGTAAATTGGTGGCATGTTAGGAGAATTTTTTGGATAAAAAATAATCCCCAAAAATGGCGCCCACACCCACTAATATACAAGCTTCTCTAAAGTACAATATTGGAATCTTATTACAAAGTAACGTATGGGATTTGTTAATGAAGGAGTTCAGAGGAATCCTTTACAAGGTCTCAAACGGCAACGTGACTTTCTTCAGCAAACTTATATAGTAAGTAAGTAATTTCAAAATGGACGTTAGCTTCAATCCAACAAGATCTCAACGAGATTTAGTGAAACAAAAAAATACCAATGAGATTTCTTAGCACTTTAGCAACGTGAGATTTTGCGATTCTAAAGGAGTACGGTGCAATCTTTTCCAAGAATATCATACGGATTTTTTCTTACTCCAAATATGTTAAGACTAAGCCCTTCTTTCATTTTGGCATGATCTCGTAATTACATGAGTTTGATAACGAGGTATAAAGAAAAATTCATATCCCGAAATTTACGTATATTTTCCTAGTCTTGTAAGTTACAATATTCTCCTTATCAGGACTTCATATTCAATTGAGTATTATCTTCTTCTAGTCAAGAGAGAAAAGAGACTATATATACAGTATTACAGTATTTTCATTACCATCGAGCTATAATCGATGGGCAGACCCCAATTGGGCAACCTCTGATCAGATGGTAAGTTATATACCGAGCCTACTGTGGCCGAGCGCATATGAGCGAGCCCAGTTGGCTGAGATACAGAGCCTAGTATGGCCGAGCGCCTATGAGCGACCTACTACGGCAGAGCAGAAATATACATATATCGAACCTTATCAGGACGGACATCTATTTTACTTACTATATTGAGAGAATTGATTCACTATCAGCAGGTGAGCATATCTTCAAATTATCTTTGACTTCCAGTTACTTTCAGTTATTGTATTATCAGTTCAGTCTCAGCTTTCAGTATATTGCCTTACATATTCGGTACATTATTTCGTACGGACGTCCCTTTTCTAAGGGCGCTGCATTTCATGCGTGCAGGTTCAGACAGATAAATGGGTAGACCTCCTTATTAAGTGTTGCCTGAGTTCAGCTTAATTGGTAAGCTCTATGCCCTTCGGAGTTGCCGGGTCTAGAGCTTTATATACATCTTGTGTATATATGTCTATATGTTATGAGTAGGTTGGGGCCCTGTTCCGATTATAGGATATCCATCAGTAGAGGCTTGTAGACATATCATGTCAGTTAGTGCAGTATGTTGGGCTTGTAAGCCTTTTATGTATATCTTGTTGGTTTGCCAGCCGTAATAGTTATGACGGCCTTGTCGGCCCAGCTTTATATTAATGTTTAGTCAGCACTCTCAATAGTCTACCAATGTGGCCCATGGCCGAAGTATAGCATTATATGTTCAGAGTCTCTTAGTTGCAAGTTGGTACGCCAGGATAGGTAAGGCTCCGGGTGCCGGTCTCGCACCCCAGGTTCAGGGCATGACAAAAGTGGTATCAGAGCAGTTCTGTCCTAGGGAGTTTACAAGCCGTGTCTAGTAGAGTCTTGTTTATGGGTGTGTTGTCCACCACACTTATAAGCAAGAGGCTACAAGGCATTTAGGATTGTCACTCTTTTTTCTTACTCTAGATTGTGTTGTAGAGCTAAGTTGTAAGAATTCAAACTATTAGACTCTATTTTATTCATAATAAGACGATACCTACATTCAAAAAGATGATTGGTAAGAGATATGGCTATGGAAGAGTTGAGTCAGAGGAACTCTACTTTGCATCATGCTTATGATAAGTAAATGTGAGGTCTTCAGCAGATCATGTATGTACTGAAAGGTGTAAGCTTCTTGATAAGGAGCCTTGAGTAAGGAATATCTACCCACTCGTATGGTAAAAAGGAATAAGAGAATTGGAAGATAGACACAAGTTTCGACAAATAAAAGAAGCAAGATGAAGAAGGGTGTGAGGTGCTCAGTTAATCAAGATTATCAATATTCACAAATTCAGGCAGAGGAATATAAGACTTTTGAGCTACCTTCAACAATGACAGGAGTACGTACAAATGGCCACACCCATCTCATTATGTCCTATGGAAGTTAACAGAAGTAGTATAAAAAAAGGATGGAACATCAGGATCCAGCTGGGGTTAGAGTAACCCAAAATGGTGAATAGATTGGTTGTGTTAGTTGACATTTCCGAAGAATATTATAAATGTGCCAATAGATCTTCTTGTGAGACACCCCGATGGTGCACTCTAGAATATTACAATTAGATGTGAATACTAGAATGATCAAAAAAATTTAACTGAAAGCCTGGAAGGGATAAATATTACCTTAATGTGACTCTCGTCCCTAGTAGAGCGAGGACGTTGAGCAACCCGAAGAGCCGATGAATGAAGCAAGGGGAGCTAAAAGCAAAAGAATGTCTTGTTGAAGTTTTCACAAGAAAGGGATAGGCAGAAATATTAGTAGAGTAATGAGAAGAGAGATAAGGAAGAATTCTAAGCAAGATGTGAAACATGGATGACAACAGTATATAAAAAAGAGATGACGGTATTAACGCGTCCATAATCAGGTGAAGAAGAGACGAGAGGTGATAGGCCTTAAGACAACAAAAGAGTATAGGCTATACAGTCTTATCCTCGTTTCGAGAAATAAGTTCGCAACTCCAACGCGATTACCAAAAGGAAATGTTAGACCCCAGAATAATAGAAATGAGTATGGACTGGTGAATAAGATAAACTAAACATGAATTAGGGATTTAGTGATTTGATAATGGTCGACATCATGAGAATTTCAGACTTCATTTCGGCAATAATAGAATGGACAACGAAAGAAGATACATGTGAATTCAGAGAATGGTCATTCAGGAAGACGCTTCCCTAAAGTAAGCAATGTGAGCAAAGTTAAGCTTAAGAGACTGTATGTGCCAGAGTAATTGTCACCCTCGAGAGTAAGGAATTTCATTATCCTTAGTACAAAAGGATTACCGTAAGGAGAGTAAGGGTCATCGATGATATGAAAGGACGCCAAAAATGAAGAGGAAAAATATCTATAGGCAGATTGTCATAGCTCCAACACTTAGTACTCCCCTAAAGGGGGGAATATGGAGTGACGTGATATTAAGTCAGAATTAAGTGGTTCTAGTAACTATGGAATGGTAAAGAAAGAATGCGACAAAAATAAGAAAGGGATGAAATTGCACTTATTCATATCATACAGATATGCTAAGATTCCAGAACATTATGCAAACACGACATCATGGAAAGGAAGTAAGGGTTCCTGCCTGGGATGTTATTGATAAATAAGGAGCCGGTGCGAGAGGTAAGTTAAGGCAAAGGAAATAATCCAAGAAAGATTACGCGGAATGTTGATATGAGAATTGGCCGACGAGTAGTTAGTAGTTGATTCAGGAAGAGCCTAGTTATGGCTAGATAAGAGGATGCAAACAAATCAACAGATCATGTAATATAAACATAGTAAACTCCAACATGAGGCATTCAATCACTATTAATATCAGAGGTCTAGTTAGAAGAGTACTAGCCTTATAAGAAGTCAGTATAGAGCTCTCATCGAATCATATCAAAAGTTTCAAGTATTATAATAGAAGTTCAAGTTGTGGATGTGAATTATTCCTATATGGAAGGGAGGTCAGGAAGGAGATAGAAGATGTGATGCGAGACTTTAAGGTAAGTAAGGTAAAGGTGAACAACATACGGGATACTCAGGTGCAGAAGATTGTGAATAATATATACTTTAGATAGAGGGCTAGAAGCACTGGGATTCACTATCCGGGAATGATATCAGCATCTTCAGTGGCATATCTTAGAGCCTATGGTTTCTAGGTATCGAGAGGTCTAGTTAAGAAAGCAAAAGAAGAGTTAGAGATGATGTGATATCTCACTTGATGTTCCAGAATAACACAAGGAAATCTATGATGCAAGGAAGTTGAAGGAAGGTTGCGAGTAGTATAAATTGATATGTATGGGTCGCAAGCAAAAGTATGGTAGAATGACAAGATTGTAGGAAGACAGGAGTAAGGATAAGAAAGGGCGAGTGAGAAGGTGACGAGAATAGATAAGCCATTGGTATTAAGCCCACGAATATGAGAGAGAGTTGATGGGTTCTCTAAACTAAATAAAGCTCAGTATAGCCTGAATGAGCTCAAAGGAGTTTCTGACTAGTAGCATTTAGAAGAGATAGAATGCTGACCTGGTAATAAAAAAATGAAGGTGTAATTGTGACAGATAAAAGATGACGTTCGGGACTTCAATTGAATAATGATTTGAAGAAAAAAAGGGGGAGAAGGAGAAAAGATTTCGCGGACGGCACGAGATTAGAATACCCCCATAAGGTGAATCTCATCAAGATACAATGAAATACAATTATGGATATCACTTCAAACATCCCTCAATGCAACGTAGTGGAAAGGTATTACGTAAGAAGTTTCAAGTTATCAGTGGTATATTATAGATCAGTATTGAGGCAAATCATAATGGATGGACAAAAGTCACAAAGTATGAGCTGAGATTAGGTTGTCTTTCTTAAGATGAACAGTAATGGTGAAGGCTAGATTTATACATATGGAAGAAGCAACAAGAGTAAGCTAGAATTTGGTAGTAGACCTCCGCAACGATAAATCGAAGTAAGAGTTACGGTATAGTATGACCTACCTGGATGCAGTAAAATCATGCGGATGGGTAACCTAATCTATGAAACAAGATGTAGCAATATTCGTAATTTCAACAAAGTACCAAGCAAAGAACTTTAGTATACATACAAATTCCTAGAGGGACATTTTATCAAGCTCTATATATGTTTGCAAAGTGAGACCTAGAGATTGGCTAGAAGCTAGATGTAACAACCCGCCTGGTCGTTTCATGAGTTACCATTTCATTTCCCCCATTTCTGCTTATATACTTCTTGTTCAGCTATATTATGTGGCATCGTGTTGGTTAGTTTGGGTTCGGAGAGGTCTTGTAAAGAAATGAGACACTTAGTCTCTTAAGTTGGCTTTTTAGTTAGAAAAGTCAACTGAAAGTTGACTTATGGGTCTTGGAATTTTGTTATGAGGATTAGGATAGCTTCGGGAGATGATTTGGGACTTAGGAGCGTGATCAGGATGTGTTTTGGAGATCCGGAGTAGATTTAGGCTTGAATTGGCGAATTAGAATTTTGCCATTTTTCGATTTGATAAGGGAGATTTTGATATAGGGGTCGGAATGGAATTCCGAAAGTCGGAGTAAGTTCGTTGTGTCGTTTGTGATGTGTGTGCAAAATTTTAGGTCATTCGGACGAGGTTTGATAGACTTTTCGATCGAAAGTGGGATATTTATGGAATTTTAGGCTTGAATCCGGTGATGATTTGGTGTCTTGATGTTGTTTTGAGCGTTCCAAGGGTTGGAACAAGTTTGAATGATGTTATGGGATATGTTGGCATGTTTGGTCGAGGTCCCGAGGGCCTCGGGTGAGTTTCGGGTGGTTATACGGATCAAATCCTTGTTTTGAAAGTTACAGATTTTCTGCTGTTTATGTTGCAGACTTTTGGCCTTCGCGTTCGCGCAGGGATGAGCAGTGAGGCTGGAAATTTGGCCTTCATGTTCGCAATGCTGGTCCCGCGTTCACGAAGGGTGAGGTTCTGAGTATATCGTGAAAGTGATGAGGTTCCCGCGTTCGCGTAGAGTAATTGGAGCAACTAGGGCCTAGTCATTGTGCTTCGTGTTCGCGCTGGGTGTGTCGCATTCACGATGGTCTGAGAAGCTGAAGCTTCGTATTCACCTATTCGCGAAGAAGGATTTTGTGTTCAATGGATTTTTGTGCTCCGCGAACGCGTTGCTTTGACCGCGTTTGCGAAGAAGGAAAGGGTCACCTGGGCAGAATGTTTAAATAGCCATTGTTCGCGATTTTGGGTCTAACTTCCACCATTTTTGAGAGATTTTGAAGCTTTTTGGGAATAATTGAAGAGCGAATCAAAGGGAAACACTTGGAGGTAAGATTTATGGACTTAATACTCGATCCTATTGTGATTTCTACCGAATTAAACATGAAATTTGTGGAATCTAAAGCGTAAAATTGCGGAGTTAGAGTTTGGAATTTGAGACTTTGATTTGAGGATCGGGGCGGGGGGTCGTTTGTGGTTGGATTTTGATGTATTTGATATGTATGAACTCGTGGGAGTGTAAGGATTCCATTTTTGTGATTTTTATCGGAATTCAAGACGTGGGCCCGGGGTCGGGTTTGGCCAATTTCGGGATATTTTATGTAAATTGGTTATTTTTGAGTGGGCTTTGTTCCCTTAGCATATTTTGATGGTATAAATATGTTTTTGGTTCGATTTGGAGCATCCAGAGGCCGAGTCGAGAGGCAAACGGCTAGAGATTGGACCGGAGAGAGGTAAGTAATGATTGTAAATGCTGTCCTAAGGGTATGAAACGTCGGATTTCACATCGTTGTGCTACTTTAAGGTGACGCACATGCTAGATGACGAGCGTAGGGTCGTGCACCGTTGGGGATTGTGACTTAGTTCGTCCCGTATGACTGTTAAGTCGCGTATTTGATTGAAAACTGTTTGATATCATTGTGTTTTGAAAAATATTATCATGTTTTGGGCTGAATGCCATATTAGGGCCTCGTGCCGACTGTTTTGGACCCTTAGGGGATTTTTACTACTATTCCTCACTGTTTTGACTTCACATTTGTACTCAGTCATGCTGTATTCTACTGTTTTCATAACTCAGCCATATTTACTCCGTTTTGATATTTTAAATGATATTTTGGGCTGAACATCATGTTTTACTATTGCCCGAGTGGCTTGAGAGATTTCTGACTGAGTGAGGCCGAGGGCCTGTGTTGTGAGGATATTATAGGATCGAGCTGCGTGCCACAACTGTGTTGTACTGATTCATGATTATGAGGCCGAGGGCCTGATTTGTTACGCCATGAGGTGGCTTGTTATAAGGCCGGGGCCAGTTTGATTATGCCACGAGATGGCTTGTTATAGCGCTTGGGCTGTAGGAGCCCCTTCAGAGTCTGCACACCCCCAATGAGCACGGGTACCTAGTGTGAGATGTGATATTGCCCGAGGGGCTGTTGTTGTTTCATGTTATTGCAGAGGGGCTAATACGAGTGATTGTGAGGTAGCCCGAGGGGCGGTTATGGTATTGTTTTGCCCGAGGGGCTGAATTATTTTTCTATCCTTTTTCTCACTATTTTCATCACTCATTTGAACTATTGAAAGATGTTATAAAACGTTTTTTACTGAACTGAGATGTTTTTACGAGTTTTACTGCTTTACTACGTTGTTCTTGACTTATACTGTTTTGCTGTAGTGTTATGATGTGGTTTACGTATTTTCTTACTGCTCAGTTGCCTTTACTTTTATTACTTACTGAGTTGGCGTACTCACATTACTCTCTGCACCCTGTGTGCAGATCTAGGAGTCTCGGGTCATGCTAGCGGGTGTTGATTTGTCTCCCAGCAGGCTTTTTCAGAGTTGACTAGGTAGTTGCTTGGCATTTGCAGCCTAGTGCTTCTCCTTCCTATCTTTATTCCGTTTTGTATTAGCTTTGATTCAGACTATGTTGTCGTTTCATATCTCTAGATTAGTTGTAGTTGCTTTAGACTGGTGACACCCTGATGTCGGGCTGTGTTTTGTTTCCGCACTATTCTATTCTACCTTACATTTTAGGATTTTTAGCTTATTAATGACTTTAAATTACTTATTATTGTTTTGGTTGGTTTGAGGTTTGTGTCGGCTGGCCTAGTTTCGCGATAGGCGCCATCACGACCGGGTCCGTTTTAGGGCCGTGACAAGTTGGTATCAGAGCCTAGGTTACATAGGTCTCACGAGTCATGAGCAGGTTTAGTAAAGTCTCGCGGATCGGTACACAGACGTCTGTATTTATCCTCGGGAGGCTGCAAAACCTTTAGGAAAACTTCATATTCTTGAATTTTTATCGTGCGAATCTGTTGATCCAAGTACTAAACTTCTGTTATTCTATTCTCTCACAAATGCACCAGAGGTCGAGGACGCGGTCAAGGCCGTGGTAGGGGTAGGGACGTAGCCTGCACAGCAGCTAAGGCAGCACTTGCAAATCCACCTGCCGCCCCAGTTCATGATCAGGTCCCAGTTGTGGACACTCCAGCAGCACCAGCTTAGGCACCGTCCGTACCTATTTTGATTCCAGGCCTTCAGGAGGCCCTGGCCCAGATTCTATAAGTGTGCACTGGCCTAGCTCAAGCGGTCTCAGTTACTATAGCCGCTACTACTTCTCAGGCTTGGGGAGGTACTCAGACTCCCGCCGCTCGCACACCTGAGCAGGTCGTGCAGGGACTTCAGACACCGGGGCACCTCCAGCCCAGCCTGTTGTAGCTGCTCAAGACTATGTAGCTCCTTTTATGCCAGAGGACGAGCAGCGCAGATTGGAGAGGTTTGGTAGACTTAGCCTCCTACTTTCAGTGGTACAGAGGGCGAAGATGCCCAGGGTTTCTTGGACAAGTGTTAGAGGATTCTTCGTGTAGTGGGTATTCTGGAGACTAGTTGGGTTGCATTTACTACTTTTCAGTTTTCTGGAGCTGCCTGGCTTATGAGAGGTGTAGGCCTGTTGGTGCAGCGCCCTTTACCTAGCAGCAATTCTCTATTCTCTTTTTAGAGAAGTATGTGCCATAGTCTCGCAGAGAGGAGCTACACAGGCAGTTCGAGCAGTTGTGTTAGAGAGATATGACTGTGACGCAGTATGAGATGAGGTTCTCAGAGTTAGCTCATCATGCTGTTTAGTTGGTTCCTACGGACAGAGAGAGGATCAGGAGGTCCTTTGATGGCCTCATATATCAGCTTCAGATTCTCATAACCAGGGAGAGGGTGTCAGGTGCTACTTTTGAGGAGGTTGCTGATATCACTCGCGAGATTGAGTCAGTTCGTCGCCAGGAGCAAGATGAGAGGGAGGCCAAGAGGCCTCGGGGATTTGGTAGTTTTGTTGGTTCCCTTCGAGAGGTTAGTTTCAGCACGGCAGAGGTCGTCCATTCAGGCATGTTCAGTCAGCTCGCCCAGGTTATCGTAAGGCATCATCGAGTCATGGATCTCACAGTTCTCATCAGGGTCATTCATCACTCATTTCCCTTCCAGCCCAGAGTTCGTCCCGTGCTCCATCAGTTCAGGGCTCTTCTATGCCAGGTGTATCTACTAGTCATCCCGGTGCTAGGGTTTCCCTTCAGTCCCCGTCTCCAGCACTAGGGAGTTGTTATGAGTGTGGAGAGTTGGGTCACATGTGGAGGCAGTATCCTCGTTGTCTTGGAGGTTTATCTCAGTAGAGGAGCCAGTCATCGACTTCGACACAAGTTACTTCACCACCCACCCAGCTAGCTAGGGGTAGAGAAGAGTCAGCTAAGGGTCGCCCTAGAGGGGGAGGTCGATCAGGTGGTAGTCAGGCTTGTTTGTATGCGCTCCCAGCTAGACTCGATGTTATTGCTTCAGATGCTGTGATTATAGGTATTGTCTCAATCTTCCACAGAGATGCCTCTGTGTTATTTGATCCCAGTTCTACTTTTTCATATGTGTCATCATACTTTGATCGTTATTTGGGTACGGCCCGTGAGTCTCTTGTTTCATTTATTCGCATATCTACTCCGGTGGGCGATACTATTATTGTGGACCGTGCGTACCAGTCGTGTGTGGTGACTATTGGGGGTCTGGAGACCCGAGTAGACCTGTTATTACTTTGTATGGTGGACTTCGATGTGATATTGGCCATGGATTAGCTATCTCCGTGTCATGCTATCTTGAACTGTCATGCTAAGATAGTGACGTTGGCTATGCCGGATGTGCCACGGATTGAGTGGCGGGGTTTGACTAATTTTGTCCCCGGTAGGGTGATTTCGTTCTTAAAGGTCAAACGGATGGTTGGGAAAGGTTGTCTTTCATACTTAGCCTTTGTGAGGGATGTCAGTGCGGAGACTCCTAGTATTGATTATGTTCCTGTAGTGAGGTATTTTCCGGATGTGTTTCCTGCAGACCTGTCGGGCATGCCACCGGACAGAGATATTGATTTTGGTATTGATCTGGTTCCGGGCACTCAGCCCATTTCTATTCCACCGTATCGTATGGCACCAGCGGAGTTGAAGGAGTTGAAGGAGCAGTTTCAGGAACTCCTTGATAAAGGGTTTATTTGGCCTAGTGTGTCGCCTTGGGTGCGCCTGTTCTATTTGTGAAGAAGAAGGATGGCATGATAAGGATATGCATTGATTACAGGCAGTTTAACAAAGTTACAATCAAGAACAAGTATCCTTTGCCTCGTATCGATGATTTATTTGATCGGCTTCAGGGAGCAAGAGTGTTCTCCAAGATTAACCTCCGTTCAGGTTATCACCGGTTGAAGATCAGGGACTCGGATATTCTTAAGACAACTTTTAGGACCCGATATGGTCATTATGAGTTCCTTGTAATGTCTTTTGGGCTGACCAATTGTCGATGCCCCCTTTTTCTCGTGAAATCGGGTTTATGACATTTGGGCGGACAACTCTTTTCCTTTTGGGAATTGGGTTTGCAATTTAGAAGAGTCGCTACCTAATGATTAAGTGCATAAGGACACTAAGAAAAAAAATGAATTTGATTTAGAAAACCAGAGGTTTGAGTAAGGGCTTGAAATTATCTCGAGGGGAAGGTGTTAGGCACCCCTCAAGATCCACTAGTGTGGTTCTCGGCCATGCTACAATTATGACTTTAAGTATGACAACAAGTAAATAAGCAAGCATTGTAAATACTAGGTAACTTTCACATAATGGTTGCAAATAAAAGAAGTACATGAGGTTTAAAGAGTGCCGAGATTTGGAAGAAAGTAGTTTTATAATTAAAGAAAAGATACACAAGTAAAGGGGAAGGGGTCAAATAATTGATGCAAGTAATTTTTAAAATAAGTGAAAGAGGCGGAAGTTTGGGAAGGAACCGTACTGAAAATTCAGACAATTAAAAGAGAGATTTTGCATAATAGGTGCAAGTAATTGAAATAAAAGAAGAAATTAAAGAAACTGAAAACTGAACAACTTTTAAAAAATCTGGAAAAAAATAAGTAAACAAGTAAAGAGGGAGGGGGGTCCTAGGTTTATAAATAACATGGATCACCCCACACAACACCCGCTAACCATTTATACACGTGGTGTTATCGCGTGGTCATCATATCCACTTCTACCCTTACCCACCCCATTAAGGTATTAAATCGCGGAATGGTCTCGTTACTTATTGCATGCTATTACCCGTCCCCAATCCTATCAGCCCCGGAGGTATTAGGGACTACTAGTCCTAAAGGGGAGGGAAAATTGGCTTTTAGAGTTTAAAAAAGGACAAAAGTGTAAGGCGACATTCAAAACAGACATGACAAGTATGGGGAAGCACATAACAAACAAGGCTCAAACAAACCTCCTTACAACATAAAGAACATATAGTTTAGCATGTCTTTCAAATATTGATTAGGTCTTTAATTAAACTTAAACGTTAAGGCGCGACTGATTTATCACATATTTTCAGATAAGAAGTCCAAATTAGGCCTGCCTGCTGGTTGTAATTATTAGAGACTGGTGTACTTAATTAATTACCTAATGGCTTGCCTAGGTGAGACATATAGGCATGATATCTAGCAATGCAAAGTATACTGATTTTGAAGAAAGCTTTCTGATTATAGACAAACATAAACTCTGCAGGTGTTGAGTATCAAAATTGTTGATTTTAGGCTTGATTCAGATTCAATTGATTATCCTTATAGACATGCTTTCTAGGCGTGACTGATTTTAAAACGTTTATAGAGGTGCGAGAGTCCTATAGGCATGGTATCTATAATGCAATTTTTTTGTTATTTTTAAACCTATAAACTGTTTGCCTAATGATAGATGCAGAATGCAGAATTTAAAAGATCCTATAGACAGGTTATCTATATGATACAAGAGTGCAGAAGCCTATAGTCATGGTATCTATATGAATGTAGAACCTTAAAGACATGGTATCTATATATGCATAAATGCAGAACTATAAGCGGGGTTTCTATATGAAATGCATAAGTGCAGAACTATAGACAGGATTTCTATATGAAATGCATAAGTGCAGAACTATAGACAGGATTTCTATATGAAATACATAAGTGCAGAACTATAGATAGGATTTCTATATGCATAAGTGAAGAACTATAAGCAGGATTTCTATATGATATGCATAGATGAAAAGCAGGATGAGATTGCAGGAATAAACACCTAAGAACATGATGTCTACCCACAGGCATACACGAGTGACCCTCCCCTTTTCACTATATATCCCCATAAGTTATTACGAATTATTGCAACCCAGAATGAATAAAAAATGAAAAATTACATCAGAAATTAAAGTACAACCAAGGAGAGCCTAATTTAGACTCCAAGTCTGAAACATGAAATAAACCAACTCCAAAGATTTGATCTCCAAAGCCTTTCTCATTCTTGGGTGTGTCAGAGTTCCCAGGAGCTTCATGAACTCCGGGCAGTGCTTACACCCAAATAAGTTGTAGAATTGAGTTAAAGTGCAGTGTGGAAGGGCCATCCCTCAAATGTCCAAGTTCAGAGGGAACTCAAGGTCCCAAAGAAAGGCTCATAGAAGGGGGGGCAGAACTTAGAAACTAGGAATGAGTGTAAGTGTAAGAGAGGGGATTATGGGAAGGCCAGGGCAGTCTGGTGGTCATACCCAACAATTAGGAGTGCTGGCACACCCCTAACCAGCCTATTAGCCATACTGGTTTGGGAGTTAGGATCCATTAAGGATCAGGTCCAAACATGAGCAGCAATTTTGACATTGCCATGCCTGGACCTTAACTCAAACACATAGAGGGAATAAGGGTATAGGGATTCACAATAGAAACAGGTGCAAAGAGAATAGCATACAGATTAATCACTGAACAAGGACAATAAAGTAAACAGGATTGCAGAAGTTGTAAATAAACACATTGGTGTGATGGGTGAAACTAAATTAGGAGATACCAGTTTCAGAAATAAGTAGAGAAAAAGTAGTAGTGAAGCCCCAAATTGCAAGCAAACAGCCAAAAGAAACTCAGATGAAAGTATTAATTGAGCGTGTGAGGTGAGTAGTGTAAGTTGAAAGTGTGTAAAAGTATGGAATTCGAAGTTGTCTTAAAGAGTATTCAGTTGTGTCAAAGTACAGAAGGGTAGTCCCCTTTTATAGTGTAGAAAGCAAGTAAGAAAAGGTAAGAAAATAGTTTTACAATCAATCACATAAAATCTCCCTTTAGTTAAGGGACTTTGATTTCAAACGGGTAAAAGACAATTAAGGAAAGAATTTGATTGAAATCTTTTCCAAAGTAAAACAAAAAGGGTAAATACATAGGAGTTTATTTGAGGAAAAAGTCCAGTGGTACACGGTTTGTGAAAGAATAAGGAAAGGGAATAAATCAAATAGCCA
The DNA here is from genome assembly GCF_001879085.1 of Nicotiana attenuata. NCBI lineage: Eukaryota > Viridiplantae > Streptophyta > Magnoliopsida > Solanales > Solanaceae > Nicotiana > Nicotiana attenuata. The sequence continues at coordinate 177,482 of NW_017670755.1, forward strand.
GTAAAAATCAAAATTGCAGGCTTCGTTCGAATGAACCAAGTCAGGAAAAGAGAGGAAAGGGTTTTACTTAAGAAAAACCAAATAAAAATCAATCAAGCATTACTAAAAGAATTCGAAATCAATCAATAATTGGCAAGACCCTTTTTAAAAGAAGAATTTCTCATATATAAAGCACACAAATATCAAACAAGAAGAAGTTGTCATGCTGATTAGAAAAGACTATCATAGAAAAGTTCAGATTTATAAACAAAGAGTTTCTTGTCCAATTTATAAACTCAGAATGAGTCTGAGAGTTCAGGGTTTCAAAGTAGAACCCCAGTCCAAACACAAAATCGAACTTGCCAAAGAAACCCCCAAATTCTAGGGTTTTCCACTCGAATCAGATACAGAGATGAGAAGGCAAGCCATTGAAACAGACTCAGACATAATAGCAGGTTTGAAAGCATAAAGAATAGGTTTGAGAAAAGCTCGGAATTTAAGCAAGTTCAGAAGAGAGAAAAAGTGACATAAACTCAAGAAACAGTAAAGGAGGCATGCTTAGAACTCAAACAAAAGTCCGGTAAAGCAAACAAACTTAAGAACTCAGTAGGAAACATACTCAGTAGAAGAATACTGTAAAGCATAGCAAACAACATGTAGAAAAACATAACAAAAATTACATGCGAGCCTAGTCTAAAGGCACAGTAAAATACCCAGGTATAGAAGAATCGTGTTTAGAAGAAAACAGAAGAACAACACATGCGTGGTAGAGAAAGAAAACACACGAGCATAATATAGACAAACACACATAAAGAAAAGAATCAGAAAGATGTTTTTGAAAACCTTTCAGAAACCCTAAATCGAAGAGAAGCAATTTTTGAAAGAGAGATTTAGGAAAATACTTTAAAAATCCAATAACACAAATATATTAGAGATCTAAGAAACAAACAAAGAAAGAACCTCGAATAGCTTAGGATTGAGAAACCCTAGAAATGAGAAAGGTTTGGAAGAAACTCCGATCTTGAGTCGGAGAGGTAGAATCAGGCCCCTAATGCTTGAATATGCCGGAGCACAGGCCGGAGAGGCCATATAGCCATAGATCTAAGAAGGTGTGGGGGAGAACCATCAAGGTCAGACCTCAAAGCTTCGAACAACCATGGTCTAATGGTGGAGGGGGGTGAGTACAGACCATAAGGGCCTGAGAAGCCATGGATTCCGGTGAAAGTACGGTGGAAAAGGGTCGGAGACGGTTAGGGTTCTGAAGAACCTTCGAGAGAATTTGGGAGTGGAGAGTATTCAAGGCGGCGGACTGGACGAAATGGGGGGATTAGGGTGTGGTTGGTGAATTAAAATGGTAAGGGATGATCTTGGCTGTTGATCAAAATGATCAATGGCCCGGATTGATAGAAAATCCGGGCGGGTTAAATAAATGGGTTAAGGGGTCGGGTAAAATGAAATTGGGCCGGTCCAATTGGGGTTAGGATTGGGTCAATTTGAGGGCTAAAATTGAAACGTAATTAGGCTGTAATTACAAAGAAATGAGGCTAAATGTTAAATAGCCAGTTTTTCCTTTTATTTTTTATAAAAATAGTAAACATGATTTTAAAAGTAAATTAAAAGTACTGAGTCAGTTAATAACACATAAATATTAATTTAAAAATGATGGAACCAATTTTTATAATTAAAATGCTCTTAAACTTGAAAATAGGCTAGAATTGCAATTATATGCAATTTAGCTTTTGAAATACCAAATAAATTTGTAAAAATGCACAAAATCACCTTAGCTATAGTTTGGTATAAAGGTGGGAATAAAATAAATTATTCAAAAAAAAAAATTGATAATTTTGGGAATAATTACTGATTTTGTATTGCTATAAGTGGACAATAAATTGATTTTTAAAATCTTAAAAAATTGGGAAAAATACTAAATTCCTTGGTCATACATATATATATATATATATATATATATATATATATATATATATATATATATATATATATATATATATATTATTTTGTAAGTATTTTGTATATAAAAGATACATAAGGAAAAATTGGGTATCAACACCAATGCCCCAGCAGCGTTCATGTATTTGATTAACAACGTGTTTCAGCCTTATCTCGACTTGTTCGTGATTGTTTTCATTGATGATATTCTGGTATACTCGCATAGTCAGGAGGAGCACGTGGAGCATTTGAGAGTTGTGTTGCAAAGATTGAGGGAGGAGAAGCTTTATGCAAAGTTCTCCAAGTGTGAGTTTTGGCTCAGTTCAGTGGCTTACTTGGGGCACGTGGTGTCTAGTGAAGGTATTCAGGTTGATCCGAAGAAGATAGAGGCGGTTCAGAATTGACCGAGACCGTCCTCAGCCATAGAGATTCGCAGCTTTCTTGGTTTGGAAGGTTATTACCGTCGGTTTGTGCAGGGATTTTCATCTATCACATCACCCTTGACAAAGTTGACTCAAAAGCGTGCTCCATTCAGGTGGTCGGATGAGTGTGAGGAGAGCTTTCAGAAGCTCAAGACTACCTTGACCACAGCTTCAGTGTTGGTTTTGCCATCAGCTTCAGGTTCATATACTGTGTATTGTGATACTTCAAGAGTTGGTATTGGGTGTGTGTTGATGCAAGAGGGTAGAGTTATTGCTTATGCTTCTCGTCAGTTGAAGCCCCATGAGAAGAACTACCCTGTTCATGATTTGGAGTTGGCTGCCATTATTCACGCGTTGAAGATTTGGAGGCATTTTTTGTATGGTGTGTCTTGTGAGGTGTTTACTGATCATCGTAGCCTCCAGCACTTGTTCAAGCAGAAGGATCTCAATTTGAGGCAGCGGAGATGGTTGGAGCTGCTAAAGGACTATGATATCACTATTTTGTACCATCCGGGGAAGGCCAATGTGGTGGCTGATGCCTTGAGTAGAAAGGCGGTGAGTATGGGGAGTTTGGCGTATATTCCTGTTAGGGAGAGACCTCTTACAGTTGATGTCCAGGCCTTGGCCAATCGATTCGTGAGGTTAGATATTTCGGATCCCAATCGGATATTGGCTTGTGTGATTTCTCGGTCTTCCTTATTTGATCGCATCAGAGAGCGCCAGTATGATGATCTCCTTAAGGACAGAGTTTAGCACGCCGATGCCAGAGATGTGACTATTGGTGAGGATGGGGTGTTGGGGATGCAGGGGCGGATATGTGTACCCAATGTAGATGGTCTTCGGGAGTTGATTCTAGAGGAGGCCCATAGCTCGCGGTATTCCATTCATCCTGGTGCCGCGAAGATGTATCAGGATATGAGACAGCATTATCGGTGGAAGAGAATGAAGAAGGACATTATAGGATTTGTAGCTCGGTGTCTCAATTGTCAGCAGGTGAAATATGAGCATCAGAGATCGGGTGGCTTGCTTTAGCAGATGGATATTCCAGAGTGGAAGTGGGAGCGAATCACCATGGATTTTGTAGTTGGACTCCCACGGACTTTGAAGAAGTTCGATGCTATTTGGGTGATTGTGGATCGGCTGACCAAGTCCGCGCACTTCATTCATGTGTGTACTACCTATTCTTCAGAGCGGTTGGCAGAGATCTATATCCGAGAGGTTGTTCAGTTGTATAGTGTCCGAGTTTCCATCATTTTAGATAGAGGTACTCGGTTTACTTTGCAGTTTTGGAGTGTTGGCCCAAGTAAAGGTTAGTTTTGAAGACTGACAAAGGAACTCAGACATGAACCAGGTCTATCCAGTGGTCCATCCCTCAGGTTCACAAAAACGGGCAGATTCAAGCATGTGGGGTGCACGTGAAGGAGATAAGCTTAACTTGGTGTATTTAATATCTCCTGATCGAAAAGGTTGCATAATTGATAAGGAGAAGGAGTCCTTAATCAAAGAGAACACTATTCAAGATAGGGAAGGAGTTAGAAGTTGAAATCAACTAGAACTCTTCCACCAAGGAAGAGTTGCATCAGAACTCTAGTTATTTCTTCATCTATTAACTCTATAAATTGCAGGATGTTCTTACATTAAATTGGTTGCACAAAAACGCGGAAGTTAAACGTGAATTGAGAGCAAAATAGCAAGGCTTTTTCCAAGCAGTTCGTGTGTGATTCAAGTGTGCAAACCTAAAGCTACATGAACCAGATTGAAGAACCAGCTCCATAAAGAGTTTTATGTGTCTTTCTTTATTTCTAGTTCAATTGTAGTAGGTGTTTGCATATTGTACCTTTCAGCTTTCATAGAAGCAATTGTATTAGGTACTTTGAGTATTCAAGTTAGAGCTAACTTGAAAGTGTCGCAGCAGTTGAGGCTGTGTGCCACACTGAGATTAGAGTTTAATCCTTAGGTTTACAAGAGTTTTGTAAATGTTGTTTTGGCTCAGTGATTTTAGTGGAAGTTTGGGAAAATCCTACTGAGTAGTAGGTCGTGGTTTTTTCACCTTTTGAGCCAGGTGTTTTCCACGTAAAAATCTCTGTGTTCTTTATTTTATGCACTCTTAATTCCGCAAACAGTCATAGTAAGTAAATTTAGAAGAACCAGGTTCTTCTAGTGCGAAAATTAGGTACCACACAAATCATCCCCCCTCTTGTGTGGTATTGACGTGTAGAACATCAATTGGTATCAGAGCAGGTTATCCTTGAAGAGGCTAACACCTTAGGAAAAGATCAACATGTGTGCACCACCTGGGAACTGGGAAGGGCAATCCACTGCTAGACCTCCACTTTTCAATGGTCAGTACTATTCTTGGTGGAAGAACAGGATGAGAGATCACATCATAGGGGAAGACTATGAACTTTGGGACGTAGTCACTGATGGTCCCCTAGCAACCACAAAGAAGAATGCTGAAGGAGTTGATGTGCCAAAGACAAGGGCTGACTGTACTGCTGAAGATCTGAGAAAGTGGGAGAAAAATGCTAAGGCCAAGAAATGGCTGGTGTGTGGACTAGGTCCAGATGAGTACAGTAGGATCCAAAGTTGTACTACTACTAAGGAGATATGGGACACTTTGCAAGTGGCCCATGAAAGAACACCTCAAGTGAAAAGATCAAGAGGAATATTGATGTATTCTCAATATGAGAATCTTACTATGAAAGAAGGAGAAACTATCCAGGAGATGTATACTAGGTTCACTACACTGACAAATGAACTTAAGTCTCTTGGAAGGGTTATTCTTGAAGAAGACAAGGTTGAGAAAATTCTGACAAGGGTTCTGCTAGTCACATGGGAAAGCAAAATCACAGCTATTCAGGAATCAAAGAACATTGCCACTCTTAAGTTGGATGAGCTAATTGGAAATCTCACTGCCTATGAACTTAGAAGTCAAACCATGAAGATGGATGCACCCAAGAAGGAAAGGAGCATGGCATTCAGAATCACTGAAGGTGTTGATCTAGAGGAGGATGAAATGACCATGATCACAAAGGAGTTCAAGAAGTACCTAATGAGAGGAAATGGTCCTTCGAAGAAGTAGG
>NW_017670755.1:184961-211102 GCF_001879085.1 Nicotiana attenuata
GGTTCATCATAAGAGAACTAAGCACATAGATGTTAGACACCATTTTTTGAGGGACAACTATGAGAAAAGCTTGATCACTATGGAGTTTTGTGCTACTGACAAGAAAATTGCTGACATCTTCACAAAAGCCTTAGGTAGAGATCACTTTGAGAGGGACAGGTTGGAATTAGGGATGATTAAGATCACCTAAAAGGACCGGTTCAAGGTTAAACGAAAAAAAATGAAAAAATTGAAAAACAAATTTTGGTTAGAAAGTCAGTAAATGGTATAATTCGATTAAATCTTGCTCAGTCTCATACTTTCCATAGTATACTCTTGTGCCATGTTCTAAAATGACTCATTAATCTCTAATGATATTTTCTCTATTTTGGCAAATTTAGACTTACACAAGAGAATTTTCAGTGAAGAACATGGTTCATCAAGATAACACGGTATGTTTTCTACACTCTGCATAATTTGAAATAACTATATTTGGATCATGAGCAGAGTCCTACCAAATACCAAACTTCTTTTGGACTTATCCGTTACAAGTGAACCAGTCCCGTTTAAAAGAGTCCCAACCGAATGTAAGTACCTAGATTCTAGGGATACACTCCAATGTCTCTTCAAAGCTGAACTTCAGTTTGATTAAAACTTCTAAGAGTCTGAAAAACTGTAGTAACCCCATCAATTATTCCCCTCTATATTGATCAGCTTTAGTGTATTCCTTACTTCATCTCTCTCAAGCGGTTAAAAAACTCTCATTCTTCTTTCATCTTCCAAACACAATCTAATTCTCTTCTCTTCCATACCCTAGCCCAGATATGTCGAACACCTCTGAAAATCCTTCATCACCACCACAGGAAACCACTTTCACACTTTCTACCACTGCTTCAACCACACCAATCTCTAAGAAGAGTAGATGAAAGATTGTCGCTGAAGGAGAGCAGATCAAGAAAGTAGGTATTCCGAAACTGAACAGGTATCTTCTGAATCTAAAGTTACTCCTGAGACAATTTTTGAAGTTTCTGCAAATTTAGAGAATAGATTTGTACTGGTAGGATCTATAGCAGGTGTTGAGACTACAGAATCTGGAGAAGTTGGTGTTAAAAATAAAAAAAATAAAAAATAAAAAGAAAAAGAGAGCAAGGGTGCTAGGAGTGCTGTGAGGGAAAAGGGTAAAAGAGTGGTTGATTCTTCAGCCACTCCTGTTGGTCGAACAAAAGAAACTGGTGCAATGGTTGTTTGGGGAAAGGAATTTACTGAAATAGAAGAGAGTGTGAGCAAAACAGGGGGAAGTGGGAAGCTGCTGAGGGGTAGGTTCAACTTGAGAAACATAGATGAACCTGTTCCATCTGAACAGGAAACCCTCTTGGACCTACTGATAGGGTTATCAATGGCACCAAAACTCATGCCATTCCCTATGGTTTCATTCTCACAACTGTGCTTGCACGTTTCAAGGTACAAGCAAGGGTCATTTCGGGGTTAATACTCTGCTTGCTTGCGATTATGAAGTCAATGTCATTCTTAATGAACCTGGTTCATCTAAAAAGACACCTATCAATAGCAAAGTCAGAGTCTTGGTACAGGAGAGTGAGGCAAAGGATATTGAGATAGCAAGGCTGAGGACACCATTAGTTGAGGTAGAATCTGAGAGAGATGTTCTCAGAACTGAACTTGCAAGGGAAAAGGAGAAGAATGATGGAATTCTTCAAGACATGCTGAAACTTCTCCAAGCAAATAACCCATCCCCTACCTCTTCCAACCCTTAAATCCTAACCTAGTGTAGATCAACCAGTGACCCAATTCGAGACTTTTTGTTTCTTTTGCTCATGTATTCAGTATTTTTATTTCTTCTTATGCTTTGTGGTAGAATCTTATCGATCATCAATGAAATTTGCTGTTTTTGCTCTAACTGTTTGTTTATATTTCTTTGATGGTTGAAATTCTTAGTTTGATCTATGATGATTAATTCATGTTTGCATTTGAAGTAGCCTCAATGGCCATGAGTAAGTTTTAAAATCTGGTTATCTCACATTTTTTATGCAACTTTTCGATGATGCCAAAAGGGGGAAAAAGGTTGTGCTTTAAACAAGTGATGTTTACACTTTGAACACTGATGTTTATAACCTAATGTACCTGGTCCTTGATGATAAGTGATATAAAGGAAAAATATTTCTAACATTGTGTTGATGTTTGAGCTGAGTTCTGGCAGGGCCTAAGTCACAGTGTTTGTCATCATCAAAAAGGGGGAATTTGTTGGCCCAAGTAAAGGTTAGTTTTGAAGACTGACAAAGGAACTCAGACATGAACCAGGTCCATCCAGTGGTCCATCCCTCAGGTTCACAAAAATGGGCAGATTCAAGCATGTGGGATGCACGTGAAGGAGATAAGCTTAACTTGGTGTATTTAATATCTCCTGATCGAAAAGGTTGCATAATTTATAAGGAGAAGGAGTCCTTAATCAAAGAGAACACTATTCAAGATAGGGAAGGAGTTAGAAGTTGAAATCAACTAGAACTCTTCCACCAAGGAAGAGTTGCATCAGAACTCTAGTTATTTCTTCATCTATTAACTCTATAAATTGCAGGATATTCTCACATCAAATTGGTTGCACAAAAATGCAGAAGTGAAATGTGAATTGAGAGCAAAATAGCAAGGCTTTTTGCAAGCAGTTCGTGTGTGATTCAATTGTGCAAACCTGAAGCTACATGAACCAGATTGAAGAACCAGCTCCATAAAGAGTTTTATGTGTCTTTCTTTATTTCTAGTTCAATTGTAGTAGGTGTTTTCATATTGTACCTTCAGCTTTCATAGAAGCAATTGTATTAGGTACTTTGAGTATTCAAGTTAGAGTTAACTTGAAAGTGTCGCAGCAGTTGAGGTTGTGTGCCACACTGGGATTAGAGTTTAATCCTTAGGTTTACAAGAGTTTTGTAAATGTTGTTTTGGCTCAGTGATTTTAGTGGAAGTTTGGGAAAATCCTACTGAGTAGTAAGTCGTGGTTTTTTCACCTTTTGAGCCAGGTGTTTTCCACGTAAAAATCTCTGTGTTCTTTATTTATGCACTCTTAATTCCGCAAACAGTCATAGTAAGTACATTTAGAAGAACCGGGTTCTTCTAGTGCGAAAATTAGGTACCACACAAATCACCCCCCCCCCTCTTGTGTGGTATTGACGTGTAGAACATCATGGAGAGCCGTGCAGAGGGAGTTGGGTACTCAGGTTAAGTTGAGCACAACTTTTCACCCTCAGACGGACGGGCAGTTCGAGCACACTATTCAGATATTGGAGGACATGTTGCGCGCTTGTGTCATTGATTTTAGAGGTTCATGGGATCGGTTTCTACCGCTCACAGAGTTTGCTTATAACAATAGTTATGAATCGAGTATTTAGATGGCTCCATATGAGGCTTTGTATGGGAGACGGTGTAGATCTCCGGTTGGTTGGTTGAAGCCGAGTGAGGCTAGGCTTTATAGTACAGACTTGGTGCAGGATACGTTAGACAAGGTGAAGGTGATACAGGAGCGGCTTCGTACAGCGCAGTCGAGACAAAAGAGTTATGCTGACAGAAAGGTTCGTGATGTGTCCTACATGGTTGTTGAAAAGGTTCTAATGAAGGTTTCACCCATGAAGAGTGTTATGAGATTTGGGAAGAAGTGTAAATTGAGTCCTCGGTTCATTGGGCCTTTTGAGGTGCTTCGGAGGATTGGGGAGGTGGCTTATGAGCTTTCTTTACCACCCAGCTTATCGAGTGTGCATTCGGTATTTCATGTTTCTATGCTCCGGAAGTATATCGGCGATCTGTCTCATGTTTTGGATTTCAGCACAGTTAAGTTAGATGATGATTTGACTTATGATGTGGAGCCAGTAGCCATTTTGGAGCGTCAGGTTCGAAAGTTGAGGTCAAAAGATATAGCTTCAGTGAAAGTGCAGTGGAGAGGTCGGCCCATGGAGGAGACTACCTGGGAGACCGAGCGGCAGATGTGAAGAAGATATCTTCACCTATTTGAGACTTCAGGTATGTTTCTTGACCCGTTCGAGGACGAACGTTTGTTTAAGAGGTGAAGGATGTAACGACCCGACCGGTCGTTTCATGAGTTACCGCTCTGCTTCCCCCATTTCTGCTTCTTTATGTCTTTTTCAGCTATATTATGTGGCATCGTGTTGGTTAGTTTGGGTTCGGAGAGATTTTGTAGAGAAATGAGACACTTAGTCTCTTAAGTTAGCCTTTTAGTTGGAAAAGTCATCCGGAAGTTGACTTGTGGGTAAAAAATCTCGGAATTTAGTTTTGATTATTCGGATAGCTTCGGGAGGTGATTTAGGACTTAAGAGCATGATCAGGATGTGTTTTGGAGGTCCGGAATAGATTTAGGCTTGAATTGGCGAAATTGGAATTTTGGCATTTTCTGGTTGATGGGGGAGATTTTGATAAAGGAATCGGAATGGAATTCCGGAAGTTGGAGTAGGTCCGTTGTGTTATTTTTGATGTGTGTGCAAAATTTAAGGTCTTACGGACGAGGTTTGTTTGACTTTTTGATCGAAAGCGGAATTTGGAAGTTTTTGGAATTCTTAGGCTTGAATCCGGTGATGATTTGGTGTTTTGATGTTGTTTTGAGCGTTCCAAGGGTTGGAACAAGTTTGAATGATGTTATGGAATTTGTTGGCATCTTTGGTCGAGGTCCCGAGGGCCTCGGGTGAGTTTCGGGTGGTTAAACGGATCAAATCCTTGTTTTGAAAGTTGCAGATATTTTGCTGTTTCTGTTGCAGAATTTTGGCTTTCGCGTTCGCGAAGGGATGAGCAGTGAGGCTGGAAATTTGGCCTTCGCGTTCCCGATGCTGGTCCAGCGTTCGCAAAGGGTGAGGTTCTGAGTGCATCACGAACACGATGAGGTTCCCGCATTCGCTTAGAGTAATTGGAGCAGCTGGGGTCCTAGTCATTGTGCTTCGCATTCACGCTGCTGCGTGTGTCGCATTCACGATGGTCTGAGAAGCTGAAGCTTCGCATTCGCGTTTAGGTGGTCGCATTCGCGAAGAAGGATTTTGTGGTCAGCGGATTTTTGTTCTTCGCGAACGGGAGGCTTTGACCGCGTTCGCGAAGAAGGAAAGGATCACCTGGGCAGAATGTTTAATAGCCATTGTTCGCGATTTTGGGTCTAACTTCCACAATTTTTGAGCGATTTTGGAGCTTTTTGGGAAGAATTGAAGAGGGAATCAAAGGGAAACACTTGGAGGTAAGATTTATGGACTTAATACTCGATCCTATTGTGATTTCTACCTAATTAAACATGAAATTTGGGGAATCTAAAGCCTAAAATTGGGGAGTTAGGGCTTGGAATTCAAGACTTCGATTTGAGGATTTGAGGAGTCGTTTGTGGTCGGATTTTGATGTATTTTATATGTACGAACTCGTGGGAGTGTAAGGATTCTAGTTTTGTGATTTTTATTGGAATCCGAGACGTGGGCCCGGGGGTCGGGTTTGGCCAATTTCTTGATTTTTTATGTAAATTGGTTATTTTCGAGTGGGCTTTGTTTCCTTAGCATATTTTGATGGTATAAATCTGTTTTTGGTTAGATTTGGAGCATTCGGAGGCCGAGTCGAGAGGCAAAGGCATCGCGGGCTAGAGTTTGGACCGGATAAAGGTAAGTAATGATTGTAAATGCTGTCCTGAGGGTATGAAACCCCGAATTTTACATCGTTGTGCTACTTTGAGGTGACACATACGCTAGATGACGAGCGTGGGGTCGTGCACCGTTGGGGATTGTGACTCAGTTCGTCCCGTATGACTGTTAAGTCGCGTATTTGATTGAAAACTGTTTGATATCATTGTGTTTTGGAAAGTATTATCATGTTTTGGGCTGCATGCCATATTTGGGCCTCGTGACGACTGTTTCGGACCCTTAGGGGATTTTTACTACTATTCCTCACTGTTTTGACTTCATATTTGTACTTAGTCATGCTGTATTCTATTGTTTTCATAACTCAGCCATATTTACTCCATTTTGATATCTTAAATGTTATTTTGGGCTGAGCATCATGTTTTACTGTTGCCCGAGTGGCTTAGAGAATTCTGACTGAGTGAGGCCGAGGGCTTATGTTGTAAGGATATTATGAGATCGGGCTGCGCGCCGCAGCACTGTTGTACTGATTCATGATTATGAGGTCGAGGGCCTGATTTGTTATGCCACGAGGTGGCTTTTTATGAGGCTGAGGGCTAGTGTTATTATGCTACGAGATGGCTTGTTATAGCACTTGGGCTGTAGGAGGCCCTTCGGAGTCTGCACACGCGGGTACCTAGTGTGAGATGTGATATTTCTCGAGGGCTGTTGTTGTTTCATGTTATTGCTCGAGGGGCTGATACAGTGATTGTGAGGTAGCCCGAGGGGCTGGTTCTATTGGTATTTTGCCCGAGGGGCTGATTTATGTTTCTATCCTTTTTCTCATTGTTTTCATCACTCGTTTGAACTACAGAAAGATGTTTTAAAAAGGTTTTTACTGAACTAAGATGTTTTTACGAGTTTTACTGTTTTACTGCATTGTTCTAGACTTATATTGTTTTGATGTAGCGTTATGCTGTGGTTTACGTATTTTCTTACTGCTCGGCTGCCTTTACTTTTATTACTTACTGAGTTGGCGTACTCACATTACTCCCCGCACCCTTGTCATACCTCATTTTTACACCCCGAGGGTATATGGGAGTTTTTCTTATTAAAGTGACATTATTCGAAATGGGATTATTCAGAGTCGCCACTTGGGATAGTTTATTTGGTGTCCCAAGTCACCGGTTTATCTTAAAATCCCAAATCGAGGAAATTTTGACTTTATTTAAGAGTCTGCGAAACTAGAAATTCTAGATAAGGAATTCTGTTAACCCGGGAGAAAGTGTTAGGCATTCCCGGGTTCCGTAGTTCGAACACGGTCGCTTAAACTATTAAAAGTGACCTAGTTATCGGATTTACTTCATGTTTTAAACCTATTGTGCATTTTTAACTTTACAACCGCTTTTAATTAATATAAACCGCTTTTTAGGAAGATTCCATGTTATTTAAAACACACCTTTAAACCACGCTACATGAAATGGACCCGCGGTTCGCGACATATTCTGCTTAACATTGTTTAGAAATTGGAATTGGGTCACATGAAATGTGTACCCGGATTTAAAAATCACAACTACGTCATGGGAACCATACCCGTAGCTATGATTGAATTATTTAAAGAACGCGCCTAAAGCAACTACGAAGGTTCAAATTAATAACATTTATGAGGGCCATGGAGAGTTTAATTGATGGCACACCCCAATTTTTAAAGGATTCACTCTTGAATTAATTTTATGAGGGCCATTGGTTAAGGGGTTTTATGGCACACCTCACTTTGATTTTAACTAAAGGAGATTATTTAAATAAGGTTAAGAACCTAATTGAAGCTTAAACTAGAATTTCTTTAGCTTAAGGTCAAGCCTCTTGAATTTCTGTTGAAAACTGCCTTGGGCCAAGACGCCCAGCGTTTGATGAAGCCCAGAAATACAGCAGCTTTGAAAAAAAAACTGGTTTTAGGCTCCAAAATTGGGCCCAGCAAAAATGAGAGTTCCAAGGGTCTCGCTTCGTTTGGGTTTTAATTAAGTGTTTGCCCACGTTGGGCTTCAGGCAGGCCCAAATGTTATATGCATTTTATTTGGGACTATCTACCTCTAAGATTAACAGCAACTAAATCTTAGTTTTCTTCTAAGTGAAAAAGGTATTCAAAAATCAAACACAATTCTAATTTCCACATGAATGATAATAAAAGCACATATTCATTTTTATGACTTATGATAGGAAAAAGGATTTCTACAATTAGATCCACATTCGGGCTTAGGGTCCAGGTTTAACAACCTATACCCAAATTCGTTTGACTTTTACTTGGGCCTCAGATTCAGCACACGTTAACAAAGAACAACCCTATCATCTTTACAGAGTGGGCTCATAATCTGGCCTATTTGCATCACTATCATTTAAACTATAACCAAAACATAATCAAACTCCTAACATAGTTGTTCTTGAATCCCAGCATATGAATTTAAAAACCTAATTAGTTACAGTCTTCAAAAAATAAACAATAAATACCTTACATCTAGACTTAATGCATAATCTAACTATATTTGAAGCTAAAACTATTACAACTTCCATTTCATGAAGGATCCGAGCTTCTTTTGAACATGATTTGTCCACAACAGCCTGATTCCATTTCCATGCTTTTGAACCTGCTGATTTGGCCAATTAGTAGCCAAATCCGCAGGCATCAGCTTACAACCAAACATATAAAAAAACAAATAAAAGGATTTAGATAAAAGGAGAAGTTGTCTACTCAACAAAGGCAAGAGAACTGATTTCAAAACCTCACAATCAGTCTTAATGACTAGAAGATCTGACTATTAACATAAACAAAACTAACTTTGCAAAACTGAAATTCATAAGGCAATCAAATATATTACACATATTCAAGGGTTAGCTACATTCATGTCATTATAGGCTAACTACTTTCATGAAAGCGACATTCATTTGCACAAACACCATTCATATTTCTTAACAACAACATTACATGAAGAAGGTGAAGTTCAGTACCTTGCACAACAGCAACAAAAAGCAGCAACTAAAAGGTGCAAAAAGCTGGCTGAAACTTTAAAAAATGGAGCAGCAGCAGGACAGGAGCAACAGCAAACAAGAATCCCAAAATTTCAGACTCAAGGCTAGCAACTTGAACCTAGAAATAACCAGCTAAGTAACCCACGAAAAATCTCTATTTCGAACCATTTTCAACTTGTGAACTAAAAGAGAAAAAAAAGTTTTGGAAATCTTTATGAGGTTTTCTAAAGTCTGAAAAAGGCACTTTTTTTAGAGAATAATGTTTATGAGTGCTGATGATTGCTAAAGATCCCCTTTATTGTGTGAGGGAAGGTTTTCTTTTATAGAGTGCACAAAAAGGCTGACCTAGTACAACTTATTTTTACAGCTGTACTGTCTTTTTTCCTTATCCAAAACCAGTATTTTCTAAGGATAAGGACAGTTGTGCTGTATTCTAGAACTTTCCTAATTCTACCCAATGTGAAACCGCAATTTTACCCTTTGAATTACCACCTATTTCAGTTTTATCCTAAACTTTTAGGTTCAATTAAGTCCCTAAAGTTTCTGTCTATGAGCAAATTAGAACAAACAAGGACAAAACTAAAAGGGTTGACAATTTGGATCAAAATGCCTAAGCAGGTCGAATGGGTGCAGTCTAAACTTAATAGAACGAAATGCTTGATTGATTAAAACTGAACTAGAACTGAAACAACAATGCATTTAAACAGTAATCCAAAAATCAGAAATGCAACTACAAGGAAACAACTAGAATTCAGACTCTATCAATTTGTAGAACTTTAAACAATTGAAACAATAAAAGCCTAAATACTTGTTAATTCTCCTAGAATAAACTGACTGTAAACAAGAAAAAAATGAAATCATGGGAAAACAGAGTAAAAAACAGACTAAACTAAAAAAAAATTAACCCTAAACTACTGATTAATTCCTAAATGACCAAATGCAGAAGGAGACAACAAAAATCTAAAACATGCAATTACGGGAAGAACAAACATAATGAAGAATTAATCAGAGAAAACAAAAAAGAAAAGAGATGACCAAGAAGAGAGAAGAAAAGAAAAAGATGGACAGGGATTCAGAATTACCTATATCGGAGCAAAAAACAGATTGGAATCGAAGAACTGGTCGAAGCTTGAACTGGTTAGGGCTAATCTTGAAAAATAGGTCAAACCCACATGAATCAACTGCTCTCATCCAAAGCAGTTGACTCATGTGGAGTTGAGCCATTAACGCTTCCAGAATCGACTGGGTAGAGCTTTTTTAGGGTTTCAGAATCTAAAATAAAAAATTCGGCCAAATTGGGGCCAATTTGGGGAGGGGGGAATGGTAGCTTAGGGTTTAGAGAGGTTCAAGGATAATAGGTGTGAATTTGGAACGGATTGGAGCAGTTAGGGCTTTTGGCCGGATTTTCGATCTAAATTTGAGGGTTTAAACTGGGATTCGAGGGAAAAGGGTTGGAGATATGGACTGAGGAGGTGAATAAGAGTTCAGGGTGTAAATTTGGGGAGGTTTGGGACACCAGAACCGCCGTGAGGTGATTTCCGGCGGGTGGTCTGCGGTGGAGCGGGTGAGGGGTAAGAGAGAAGGTGAGAGAGATGAAGTTAGGGGTCTTTTGGGGGATAGGCGGTGTCTTCACACAGTTAAATATTTTAGGGATAAATAGTTCCGGGCCGTTGGATTTTATAGTTCCGGGCCGTTGGATTGATAAAATCCAACGACTGTGATCAAGTGTTACAAAAACGGGGTCGTTTGGGTTTAGTGGGGGATCTGGACCGGGTGTATTCGATTTTGGGCTTGGGTTGTGGGTTATTTTGGACAGGCTTTGGGGTAATTTTGGGCTGATTTGGGTATTGAATCCAATTTCAAAAATAAAACCCAGCCTCTAAAATTAAACTCTTCATTTCCATTTTCTTTTCCTTTTATTCTTCTTCTCTTTTTTTTAGTTAAAAATCCTAAAAATATAATCCTAAATTATCTAAATTGTAAGATTAAACCAACTATTTAATTATAAAATTATAAACAGTACTTAATTCTAAATTAAAAGAGAAAAATCAATAAACTGAAAATTAAAAGACAAAAGATGTAAAATGAGCTATTTTTGGGATTTTCAAATTTCTATAAAATAAATAATTACTGAATAATCCTAACAAATGTAAAAAAAACAAATCCTTAATGCAATGCATGGTATTTTTGATATTTTTCATGATTCAAATAAAACTTAAACATGCAGAAAAGTGCAAACAATTAAATAAAATTCTACAAAAATTCTTAAAATGGCAAATAATTAACAAAAAACATATTTTCGTGGGATTTTATAGGAGTATTCCGTATAGGGCAAAAATCACATGCTCACAGCTGCCCCTCTTTGCTCGGAAACACGAAGGGTTTTTGGGCAAAGAAAAAATGAGCAATTATGAGGGATTTTTGCCCATTTGAAACTCCATGGGAAGCATCTTTTGAAAAAGCCTGACCGAACCTTGCTTCACAGGTTGCCTACATATCCTTGGCTATAAAGGAATCAGGTCAGTGTAGTTCTGGAAGTTTTGGTAGCTAGGACTATCACGAACTATGATTTTACTGTTGTTGCTGCTGTTTCTGCTTGCTGAACTCCTTATTACACTAAATGAAAGATGAAACGCTAAACTAGCTAAGCTTATCAACTACGAGTTACAAGATTCTTATATGTAAACCTTCTGAAGCTTGATCTTGAGTCTTGGATGGTTCTTCCTGCAGATTCCGACCTGAATCTTGATGTTCGTTAGTTGCAACCACTGGTTCATCTTTTTCAGCTTTTCAGATCAAGGCGGGACATGCAAAGCTTATGACTTCAACCATGGCTTGGGCAGTCCGCATGTTTTTTCCGCTTCCACACAGAGTTCAACTTCTTTTCTTGTTTCTTCCTTTCTTTTATCTGGGTTGAGACTTCTTCTTTTGGTCACCTCAAACCTTGTGCCTCACGGTAAAAACCTGTTCAGGCACAAAAGCAAACAAACGAACCTTGGGAAAAAGAGATTAGGGAGTGGAGCCCTATATCTATAATAAAATCAACTAGAGATTGGGGGGCCCTAAATTGGAAAGATTGCTAGGTTATGCTGGAAAGATGACCGGGTTATGCCAAAAAAGGTAAAAAGGTCCTTGGGTTATGCTGGGAAAGAAAAAGGTCCTCGGGTTATAGCGGAGAGGTCCACGGGTTATGCCGGGAAAGGTCATCGATGCCGAAAAAAGAGAAAAGGTCCTCGGTTATGCCGGGGAGGTCCACGTATTATGCCAGGAAAGGTCATCGGGTTATACCGAAAAGAGAAAAGGTCCTCGGGTTATGCTGGGGAGGTCCACGAGTTATGCTAGAAAAGAGAAAAGGTATACCGGGGAGGTCCACGGGTTATGCCGGAAGAGTCATCGGGTTATGCCGGAAAAGAAAAAGGTCATCGGGTTATGCCGGGAAAGAAAAAAGGTCCTCGGGTTATGCCGGGGAGGTCCACGGATAATGTTGGGAAAGGTCATCGGGTTATGCCGAAAAAAGCGAAAAGGTGCTGGGTTATGCCAGGGAGGTCCACGGGTTATGCCCGGAAAGGTCATCGGATTATGCCGAAAAGAGAAAAAGTCCTCGGGTTATGCCGGGGAGGTCCATGGGTTATGCCGGAAAAGAGAAAAGGTCCTCGGGTTATACCGGGGAGGTCCACGGGTTATGCCTGAAGAGTCATCGGGTTATGCCGGAAAAGAAAAAGGTCCTCGGGTTATGCCGGGAAAGAAAAAAGGTCCTCAGGTTATGCCGGGGAGGTCCACGGGTTATGCCGGGATAGTTCATCGGGTTATCCCGGAAAA
Source organism: Nicotiana attenuata (assembly GCF_001879085.1). Classification (NCBI taxonomy): domain Eukaryota; kingdom Viridiplantae; phylum Streptophyta; class Magnoliopsida; order Solanales; family Solanaceae; genus Nicotiana; species Nicotiana attenuata. Next base: position 197,381 of record NW_017670755.1, read on the forward strand.
GTAAAAGGTCCTCGGGTTATGCCGGGGAGGTCCGTGGGTTATGCCGGGAGAGTCATCGGGTTATGCCGAAAAAGAAAAAGGTCCTCGGGTTATGCCGGGGAGGTCATCGGGTTATGCCAAAAAAGAAAAAAGGTCCTCGGGTTATGCCGGGGAGGTCCACGTATTATGCCGGGGAAGGTCATCGGGTTATGCCGGAAAAGAGAAAAGGTCCTCGGGTTATGCCGGGAAAGAAAAAGGGTCCTCGTGTTATGCCGGGGAGGTCCACGGGTTATGTCGGGAAAGGTCATCGGGTTATGCCGGGAAAGAAAAAGGGTCTTCGGGTTATGCCGGCGATCAACTAGGGAGTGGAACCTTATACTGGAAAAGACTAACAGGTTATGCTGGTGGCGACTAGGGAATGAGATCCTATGTTGGAAAACGTAGCTAGAGATCGGGGGCCCTAGGCTACCATGGTTTTGAATTTTCTTCTTCTTTATTTTCATTTTACTTTTAATACTTTATTCAAGAGAATGCATGAAGAGTTTGAAGGGACTTCCCTTTTTGGGTTAACTTCTGCTGCAAGACCATTCTGGTCCCTGCACCTTGCTTTTATTGCACCTGCTTCCTGCGAGGTTATATTGGATTGCACCTGTTTTCAAATCAAAGAACAACTTTTCAGTTTGAAACGGTGGTTGGTTTTGTGGCCTTGATTGTTTTGATCACTTGATCTCGGCACAACACTTTCGCTGAAATCCTTTACCGCTTGTTGGCTTTCTGGAGACCGATCTCTCTTCTAAAACCGGGTATCTTGACTTTTCCCAAAATCTCACATGATGGTTAACCCGTGTAGGGCTCTGGCCTTTCTTATTTTGCCTTTATAGTAGCTTGACTTTAGATTTACTTCCTTTTCGAGAGTTTCTGACTCTGGAGCATCGGCCATCAAGGCCAGTCGAGATCGACTTGATGCACCTGCTGAGGCTGGGGGCTTTTCCTTGAATTTTAGCTTTTTGTTAGACAGAAACCTGTAAAACTAATCTTGCCATCTTTTCTTTTGATTAGTTTCGGAAGAGGATTAAACCAAAAGGGATTCAAAGAAAAGTAAAGAAAGGACATGATAATGAATTTAAAGAGAAGTATCCCTTTCGGGGGAGGAAAGAAGGACTTATCTGGAGTGCATGCATACTTTAATAGACATGACATGCTTCTTGGAATGGATACCCGATCTGTGCCACTATCCAACTTCTCATAAACCCATTATGACTCGTGTTTTAAAACCAGGAAACCTTGCTAGGACTGTTTCAGTCCAATGGTTGTAAGGGATTCCTTCTTTTCGATCAACGGCGCCCTTTGCGGGTTTTCGCCAATTGACCTCTCTCATTTCTCTTCTCACTGTCGCCTTATAGTGCTCTTTACGAGTTTTCACTAACAAGACTCTCTCATTTTCAATTTCTCTACTTACCATCGCCTTACGGTGCCCGTGTGGGTTTTCACCAATAAGACTCTCTCATTTTATTCCTCTCATTTGGTTGTATCAGATCCAAGAAGCTGCATTCTCTGATTTTTTAACATTCTCACCGCTTGATTAGAAAGACTTGGACAGGATTTAGGGTAAAAAGAGTTTGGATTGAATTACAACTTTGGAACCTTTCTAGCGAACCGTCGCCGAACCATTATAACATCTGCCCCAGTTTTACTTTTGGGGGAATTTGGATTTTTGTTTTGGTGTGACTAAACCCCAGAGAGAGGCTGCCTACGTATCCTTTTGGAATCAAGTCGAACGTAGTTCAGGGAACTTTTGTTTTTTTTCTTTTGTTTTTCTTTTTATTTTGATTTGATTTTTGATTTTTTTAACAACATTTTCGGGTTCCAAAGAGGGTAATCAAAGAAAGGTAACCGACTCAAAGGGTTAGCAAAGGGTAGAAGTGTTTGGGGTAGCGAGAATGAAAGCCTTCGTCATCCCAATCGGATAGTATCAGTGTTGCAGAAAGATTAAACATAATACCTTTTGACTGCTTATGCATTTACAGCTATTTCGGGATCATTTCCTTCAATGTCGCCCAAGTACAATGCCCCTTTTGGCAACAACTTTCTTATAATGTATGGGGCCTTCCAGTTTGGAGCGAACTTTCCTTTTGCTTCTTGGTGGTGGGGGAGAATGCGCCTCAAAACGAGTTGCCCCACTTTAAAATTCCTAGGTCGTACTTTCTTGTTGTAGGCACAGGCTATTCTTTGTTGATACAACTGCCCGTGGCAGACTGCGGCCATTCGCTTTTCATCAATCAGGGTTAACTGTTCCAAGCGGGTTTTGACCCACTCACTGTCCTCAATCTCAACTTCAACAATGATTCGAAGAGATGGGATTTCAATTTCTGCAGGTATGACGACTTCAGTGCCGTAAACCAATAGATAGGGGGTTGCTCCAACTGATGTGCGCACAGTTGTGCGATATCCCAATAATGCAAATGACAACTTTTCATGCCATTGTCTTGAACTTTGAATCATTTTTCTAAGAATCTTCTTGATGTTCTTGTTTGTTGCTTCAACGGCACCATTAGCTTCGGGCCGATAAGGGGTAGAGTTCCGATGCTTGATCTTGAATTGTTCACATATCTCCCTCATCAAGTGACTATTCAGGTTTGTAGCATTGTCTGTAATGATAGTTGTAGGGATACCAAAACGGCAAATGATGTTGGAGTGCACGAAGTCTACCACTGCTTTCTCAGTGACAACTTTGAGAGTAATTGCTTCAACCCATTTTGTGAAGTAGTCGACGGCAACCAATATGAATATATGCCCATTTGAAGCTTTTGGCTCGATTGTCCCGATGAAATCCATACCCCAAGCAACGAACGGCCACGGTGCTGACATAGGATGCAGTTCTGTAGGTGGTGCATGAATCAGGTCACCGTGTACCGGACACTGATGACATTTTCGAACTAAACTGAAGCAATCCTTTTCCATGGTGATCTAGTAATACCCTGCTCGAACGATTTTCTTTGCAAGGACGTATCCATTCATATGGTGTCCGCATACTCCTGCATGTACTTCATTCATGATTCTCCCGGTCTCCTGGGCATCCACACATCTCAAGAGGTTCAAATCTGGAGTCCTTTTGTACAAAACTTCTTTGCTCAAGAAGAAACCACCGGCGAGCCTTCTAATGGTTCTCTTTTGATCTCCACTGGCTTGCTCCGGATATTCCATTGTTTTCAGAAACATCTTGATATCATGGTACCATGGTTGTACATTTGGCTCCACCTCAACCGCATTGCAGTAACCATGCCTTTCTCGAATTTTGATTTCCCACAGGTCAATGTGGACATTGCCTAGATATGGCAACATCGAGGCCAAAGTAGCGAGTGCATCAGCTAACTCGTTGTGAAACCGAGGAATGTACCTAAACTCGACTGACTTGAACCGCTTGCTAAGATCTTCCACATGTTTCCTGTATGGAATAAGCTTGACATCCCGAGTTCCCCATTCACCCTGAGCTTGTCAGATAATCAAGTCTGGATCCCCCATGATTAACAATTCTTCCACATCTTGGTCGATTGCCGTGTTCATACCCATAATGCAGGCTTTACACTTGGCAGTGTTGTTTGTGCAGAAAAATGAAGACGGGTTGTGGCCGGATAATGCTGACCAGTGGGTGAGATCAAGATTGCCCCAATCCCGACACCTTTTGCGTTCACCGCTCCATCAAAGAACATCTTCCAATAATTGGCGTCTTCTGGAATTACCTCAACTGAATTCACTTCCTCGTCCGGAAAGTAAGTACCCAAAGGCTGATACTCATCATCAACAAGATTTTCAGCTAGGTGATCCGCTAGAGCTTGAGCTTTCATGGTCGTGCGAGTGACATAGACTATGTCGAACTCGGTGAGCAGGATCTGCCATTTTGCCAACCTTCCTGTAGGCATTGGCTTCTGGAATATGTACTTTAAGGGATCCAACCTGGTGATGAGGTAGGTGGTGTAGGACAATAAGTAATGCCTAAGCTTATGAGCGACCCAAGTTAGGGCGCAACAAGTCCTTTCCAACAAGGTATATTTGGCTTCATAACTAGTGAACTTCTTGCTCAAATAGTAGATTGCTTGCTCTTTCTTCCCTGTCATATCATGTTGCCCGAGGACACAGCCGAAGGAATTCTCCAAGACTTTCAGGTACAAAAACAAAGGCCTCCCAGGTTCGGGTGGGACAAAGACTGGCGGGTTTGATAGATATTCTTTGATTTTGTCAAAGTCTTCTTTACACTCATTGGTCCATTTAATTGTTGCATCTTTCTTCAAAAGCCTGAATATGGGCTCACATGTGGAAGTCAACTGAGCAATGAACCGGCTGATGTAGTTCAACCTTCCCAACAAGCGCATAACCTCTTTCTTGTTTTTCGGAGGAGGCGAATCCCGAATAGATTTTATCTTTGTTGGATCTAGCTCAATGCCCCTTCGACTGATACTTGTGCAGACGCTCAACAAGCTTTCTCAGGTCTCGAACATGGTCATCCTGTGTTCTGGATTTAATGATCACATCATCCACATAGACCTTGATTTCCTGGTGCATCATGTCATGAAAGATCGTAGTCATAGCTCTCATGTACGTTGCCCCGGCATTTTTCAGACCAAAAGGCATGACCCTGTAACAATAGGTGCCCCAAGGTGTGGTGAAGGCTGTCTTTTCCCGCATCTTCTTCATCCATCAAGACCATGATGATATCCAACATACCAATCCACAAAAGACTGTATCACATGTTTAGCACAGTTGTCAACGAGGATGTGGATGTTTGGCAGAGGAAAGTTGTCCTTGAGACTTGCTTTGTTCAGATCTCGATAGTCAGCACACACTCGGGTTTTCCCGTCTTTCTTTGGCACTAGGACTACATTAGCCAAACATGTGGTGTATCGGACCACTCTGATCACACCTGCTTTCAACTGCTTGGTGACCTCTTCTTTGGTCTTGTCACTAATGTTAGTTTTGAACTTTCTTTGTTTTTGCTGGATAGGGGGACACTCGAGGTAAGTTGGCAATTTGTGCACCACTAGATCAACACTCAACCCCGGCATATCATCATAGGACCAAGCGAACACATCTTTGAATTCAAACAAAAGTTGGATCAGTGCATCCCTAGTTCTTTTATCTGTGTGAATACATATCATGGTTTCTTGGACTTCTTCTGAACTACCCAAATTTACTGGCTTGGTTTCATTTAGATTTGGCTTAGGATTATTCTCAAATTGTTCCAATTCTCGATTAATTTCCCTAAAAGCCTCTTCTCCATAGTATTCAGGTTCTTGATTCATTATTTCATAGTTAGACAACATGTTTGGATCTGGGCATGAAGTCTGCAAGCATGTCATGTTATTTAAAGCCGCATTATTACAACTGAAAGAAGAAATAAGAAAAAGTAACAAAAATCAGAAAGAATAAAGAGAGAGATTCATGAACGATGAAATATTGATTTCATTTCATTGAATTTTGAAGATAACAGGGTTAATATTGGAATTTAAAGACAGTAAACTAAAGAAAAAATCCGAGTTACACCCTGGAATAACTCGTGATGTAGAAAAGGTGGCAAGACTGGACTACTGAGATTCCCTCTTGACTGGGAACGGAGTAGCCTTCCAGTTTTGCAACTTGTCATTGGGCCCCACAGCACCTCAGCGGTGCTCGAGCCTTCTCCCGGCTGGACCATGTGGGTTTCATACAACATCTGTTTCATAGCTCCACATATTTCTTCTATTTCTTCGACCATGAAGGCCTCATCTTCCTCTTCTGTGTACTTGGGCTTGACGAATATTTCGAACAGATGCGGGATTGGCTGAGGCAAGACCCAACCATTGTTCTTTCGCTCATTTGCCCATGTTTCGTCAGCTGGCGTGGCTTGAAAACCCACACCAAAGAACTTCTCGCTAGGAGCCAGAGTGATAGGTTCTATGATACCTTGTAATGACGTCCCGAGCCCCTTCCCGGGCTTATAACCATGCCTGATCATTTCTTTGGCAACCATAATTGACGCATTTGAGAGAAAGGGTTGAGGACACGGGCTTCCTTCTTCACATTGGCTGCGACCACAACCTCGAAAGCTTGATAGACTACATGTTCGCTACCTTCCCTAGCTTTGAGACATGGGACTGATAGGTCCCGATAAATTGACTGCTCGTCTTCTCCATGAACCACAATTTCCTAATCTTCGTGTTCAAACTTCACCATTTGATGGAGGGTAGAAGGTACAGCCCCCGCAGCGTGGATCCAAAGCCTTCCTAAGAGAAAATTATAGGAGGTATCCATATCCAGGACCTGAAATGTCACCTCGAAATCCGTAGGGCCGATAGTCAAAATCAAATCGATCTCGCCTATGGTGTCTCTCTTGATGCCATCAAAGGCACGCACACAAACATTGTTGGGCCTGATTCTCTCAGTCCCAATCTCCATTCTTTACAAAGTTGAGAGGGGGCAGATATCAACTCCGGATCCGCCATCCAGCATGACTATTTTCACATAGTGTCGTGCCCCCCTTTTTCTCGCGAAATTGGGTTTATAACATTTTGATTGGGACAACTCTTTCCTTTGGAAAGGGGGTTTGCATTGAAGAGTCGCCACCTAACGATTTAAGGTGCGTTAGGGCACCTATGGGGTTCATTTATAACTACGTTTGGTAATCAGAGACGGGGTAAGGGCTTGAAATTATCCTAAGGAAAAGGTGTTAGGCACCCCTCAGGATCCACTAATGTGGTTCCCGGCCAAATGGTTTTTGTGAATTTGTACAATTAGCAAATAAGCAAGTATGACTCAAATAGTAGGGGATTTAAGTTTTAATACACAGGTGTTTGAAAAGCAATTAATGACAAAGCAAGATTTTGAAAAGAATTACAATCTAAGCATATTTGGGAATGTAAAGGGGGTGTCCTAGGTTTTTTTATAATATGGATCACATCAATGCAATACCCGGTATGACACTCCTCAAAGAGGGGCTACATGCGGTATTAACGCACCGGTCATCACATCCATATCTACCCTTTCTCGTCCCGTGAAGGTAATTAAAGCGAAGATTGGTCTCGACCCCTTTTGCATGCTATTGCCCATCCATTCCTATCAGCCCCGGAGGAATTTAGGACTCCTATCCTATAAAAGGGGGGTTTTAGGCAGACCCTCAAGTTTAAAGGTAAAATACGAAGCGACATACAATAAACAAGTAGGACTTCAATTAAGGGGAGCATGGAAGACAAATGAAAGGCTCAGGTATACCTCCACACACAGTACACATAAACAGCATGACTCATACCCAATTAAGGTCTAAATTCAGATCCTAAACATGGTATCTAAGTGATAACAACAGAGTCAGATTTATTATATGACTCGGAGAAGAAGTCCTAATCAAGCTTGCCTACTAATTTTAACATGCTGACAGTAAAACATTAATCATAAGACGGTTCTGATTTTATTTTTAAGTTGATTACCTAAGACTTGCCTAACATAAAATAGTATGCAGTAGTTACCAGAATTATTAAAATAGTTTGGAAATTATTTTACCTAAAGCATGCTGTTCTAAATGTTGCAAAGACATGCAGGAATTATGACCAGTTTCACATAAATAGGATAGTCAAACATAAGATAGGGAATTGTCTTTTTTCATGCATCAGTAGTTTAACTAGGTGTGACTGAGCGAGTGTGAACAAGATCCTAAACTAGGATATCTAATATGCTCAAATGAAAATGTAGAATGATTTCAGGATATGCAGAATTCTTAAAGCATAATTTCTAAATGCCCAAAAAGTTACAGCATGATTTCAAGATGTACAGGAGCAACAGTTTTATATTGGTGTTGTTATTTAGCCTAAAGCAGGATTTCTAAGTGGTAAAGTGATGCCAAATGAGATGCTGAAAACAGTAAACCTAAGAACATGGTATCTAATGCATGACATGCTTCGAATGGATTGATCTTACACATGGATTCTAATGCACATATAAGAAATGTAAACCTAAGACATGGTTTCTACCAATTGTTGTTGATGGCATATATCACTATCCTCCCCTTTTCACTAGCCAACCCCAATACTTGTTTACAACAAATTATTACGGACCAACACTGAAATGAATTACATAAGTAGATAAGAAAAAACAAAAAACTACACTATAAAGAGCCTGAAAACAGGAATCGGATAAGATATTTTATCTAAAGCCCATCAACCATCATCGTTTTTGAGATCTGCTACAAAAAGGCTTTCTTCTCCCAATGTTCATGGGCCATTGTGCATGCTAGACCAGACATAGGATTTCGATTTCCTCTCCCTACTTCCATTCCTCTTTTTTACTGAAGCATTTTTGCGGATGGAATTCAGCCCCTTTCCATAGTGAAGCTTTAGCTTGCTTCTTTTCTCGATTGATAGAAGGACGGATAATTAGTTTTGAACCTTGCTCGCATAAAGTCTTATTTCTATTTCAATCCAACAATCAGGATGGATAGAAAGACATACCATCTGTCCTTTGATTCTCTGGCCGAGTTGACGCACCCGAGGAGTTTGATTTCTACGCTTCTTTTTCCTTTCTGAAGGGCACTTTCTTTCTCTTGAAAGATTTGATGCGCCACACGACTTACCCAATAGCTTTTCGATTGTTGGCGCCGACTTCTCCTTTCAAAGTAAGATAGTTTCGAACAACATATATGATATTGTAACTTTACTCTTTTCATCCAACTCGAAATATCGTAAGAGAAGCACTTTTACGCCCAAAAAGTCCCATGTCTTTCCGGACCAACCACCGGCGATTTCCGACAAGTCTTTTCCCGGGGGAGCGGAAAAAGAAAAGAAAATGAATCATTTCCAACACCTGATTAAGACTTCCTCCCGGAGTTATGTAATAAATCACCTCAAATGCCAAGATTGTTCCATATTCTTTCTCATATCTAGGTGTGTCAGAGTTCCCTAAGGACGTCAAGGAATCCCGGGCAGTGCTCACACCCAGATTTCATAGCCAAGACAGTAAGTGCAGTGGAATGGCCAGCTTTCATGTGTCCAAGTTCAGAGGGAGCTCAAGGGTCCCAAGGAAAGGCTCACACAAAAAGGACAGAACCTAGTGGTCTAAGAGTAGAGTAAGAGTGCTTAACATAATTTTGAAGAACTTAGTAAAACAGTGTTGAGGTAAAACTTTCAAGAGTGAAAAAGGTTTTCAGGAATTGTTTTTTAAAGATACTAGGAGTTATCAGTTTTAAGAAGCATGCTAGGAGTAGGAGCAGCAGTTTTGAAATCATTCTTTGAGAAAAGCATACTCAGCAAACAACCCAATTAGCCATAGAGTACCTATATTTACTTGACAAGCAGACTTACAAACAGGGGTGAAGGGATTGGGAACATATAGGTTTGAAACCACATAAATAGGGAAACATTTGATATAACAAATATACAAAACAGCTTTGAGTCTATTGAACAAATTAGTCATGGTAACAGACATTTAAAACATAGGGAAGAATGCAACAGGATAATGTTGAAGACAAGAGTTTTGTTGAACAAAATTTGACATACCATTAGGGCCAATATAATGCACTAGAAGACTAAGTAACTACATGGTCATACCAGTTAAGGGAGGGGTAAGGGAGCTAAGTGAACATGCTGGACAAGTATCAAAGAACTAAACAAAATCTGATATGATGATTACACATAAGGCAAAATTTAGACATGCTTAATAACAGCAAACATAGAAACAAATTGGATAACTAGTACAGGAACAAGCATGGATGTATAGGCATGGAACACAAAAAGTTGAGTTTCAGAATTGAACTAGGAACATACAAGTTAAGTAAGCAAAGTGCAGAAAGTAAAGCAAGTAGAGTTCCACAGTCTAGCCTTGGCTTTCAGCCGGCTAGACAAGCAATTAGCACAAGTAGCAGAGAAAGAAGAGAGAGTTTGAGTGTGTGTGTGTGTGTGTGTGTGTCTGTATTCTGAACTATTGTTCGTGTGTGTGCTAAAGAGAGATTAGAGTATTTATAGTGTTGAAAAAAAGGAAAAAATAAGGCAAGAATCATAATTCAACAATAATTATGGAACTATGTACTAGTCAGTGTAAGTACTTCCCCTTAAAGAAAGAAATCAGTGTACGACCAATAAGGATATACTTCAAACACAGCAGGTATAGGGTAAATGATTGAGGCTAAATTCATAAGGTTTTAATTAAGGAAATAATATAAGAATCAATCAACAACATAGTCAATCATGTACTAAGGCAAGAGGATGATTTATAGGTCGGAAATCAGCAGAGATATCAATCACAGGAAATGAGCAAAAGGTATAACTCACAGGAGATCAGGGATTTAATTAAAAGATAATACTGATTAGAAGAAGTCCCCACGAATTTCCGTTAATCAAACAAAGTAGACATAATATAGGGGGAGAAGCAAAATCAGAAACCCTAATGAACACGAGGAGGTAGAAAATCGTAGAACCTAGCACATATGCATGAGAAACAGGTACACATACAAATCAGATGGGCAAAGACAGCTTCAGAAACCCGGATTAAACCAAAAATAAATAGGGTTTTCAACATGATGAATCAGATAAAAGGTAAAGCTTAAATAAACTGCTTAAACATGGTAGAAATCATAGAATAGTACTGAAAATCAGAAGAAAAAGCATTTTGAAAAGGGGTTAAGAAACCCTAGTCTTGAAGACAAAGGGCTACTTTAGAAAAAATCGGAAAAACCTTCGAGGAAAAAAACAAAAGCTCATAATATACACAGACCTAAGACATATGTAAAAGAAATTGGAAAATCTTAAGAGTTGGGGTTTCAGAGAACCCAAAGAAGATGAGAAAACCTTAAAACGTTACCGGTTTTAGCCGGAAAAAGTTGTAGATTTTACTCAAACAGCCATGGATGGTCGGAAATTGGCATGAGAAACCATGGGAGGTGAGTGAACCGCCTTTGGTTCACTTGAAGGCCTCAAAACGGTGACACACGTTCAAGAGGGACCCATAAGGCTGGTAGGTGGCGAGACCACCATGGATTCCGGTAGGGAGACGACTGGAGAAGGGAGAAAATGGGCCCAGCAGGTGGGGCGTTCTAGAGAGAGAGATGAGAGAGTTGAGATGTAACAGCGGAGAGTGAATGAGAGAATAAGGGTTTGGGGGGTAGGCTATTAGGTTAATTATGGTAAGGGGTAATCTGGACCGTTGATCAAAGATGATCAACGGCCAGGATTCAACAAGATTGGGTCGGGTTTGGTACGGGTTTGGGCCAGGGTTATATTGGGCTGTTTTTGATTGGGTTTGGGGCTGGTTTGACTAAGGTTATAATTTAAATAAGAATGGCTAATTGTTAAATACCCAATTAAAATTAGATAAATAATTAAAAAAATAGCTAATAATTAGATAAAATAAAATTAAAGCTAAATAGGTGAAATTAAGGTAATTAACTAATATTTAAAATATAAAATGACCGATTATTGAATGAAAATAGCATAAAGTGTACAATTAGGCTAATATTGGAAAATTGTTGTAATTATAGCCAAACAATGCCAAGTTGGCTAATTTGTGAAATAATTAAATCCTAATAGGATTAAAATGATATATTGAGTTAAGAAATACTTTGAAATTACTTGTAATGTAATTTATGAATAATTATTGGATATAAAGTACTGAATAAATTAAAAAATAAATTGATAATAATATGGAAAATCATGTAAAAATGCCAATTATTATAAAAAGTGATTTTGAAGGTATATATGTAAATTTAAAAATAGTTTGAGCAAAAATTGGGTATCAACAGCTGCCCCTTTGTACCCGGAAAGGATGAAAGAGTTGTCGGGTAAAGATATGATGGCCAATTTTGACCGAGCAAAATGGTTTGAAGAGGTTTAGGTCGCACCCTGGTTTCTGAGTTGCCTACATATCTCTAGTTTCACAGGAATCAGGCCGTATGTAGTTCATGATCCATCGGCGGAGTATACCGATGAAGCCATTTCAAGAAGGACGCAACACCTAGGGCTGGGCGAGTGAATGATTTACGAGTATGGTTAGGTTTGATATGGCTTGAGGGAACTGGAGCGGGATCGCTCCTGCTAGGATAGCCGTTGCTCGCCGTCTTACCTGCAAATAGATCCAACACAAGCGTATATTGTGCATAAATTTAAACATGATGTAAACTCCCGTAGGACCATGAATGTTGTCTGGACGGTTAGGAATGGCGTCCTCAGACCATGATGTCCTGGGCCATGGGTTGTTTGATGCAGGATTCGCAGGCCATGAAATGATGTTCTCGGGCTGTGAGGATGGTGCCTCCGAATGATATGCAAAAGATTGAAGGAAATCCTCATGCCATGATATGGTTTTCTCGGGCTATGAAGATGGTACCTCAAACGATGACGCCTTTGGATGAGTTGGCGATATTTCAGCACATGAAGGATGCAGTAGTATGATGCGGACAAGACAGAGCTCAGTCTTGCAAATTGAAGGGCAGAGCTTAGCCCGTAATAGAAGCGAGATAAATAGTGCTTGAGATAGTGCTTAGTTTAAAAGAAAATTGGAGGCAGAGCTTAGCCTTGGAAGGCAGAAGGGTAGCCTTATGCAAATTGGAAGGCAGAATAGTAGCCTTAGGCAATACAGATGAAGAGGTAGAGCTTAACCTCGGAAGGCAGAATGGTAGCCTTATGCAGATTGGAAGGCAGAATGGTAGCCTTATGCAATGCAGATGCAGATGGAGACAACGTTTAGTCTCGGAAGGCAGAATGGTAGCCTTATGCAAATTGGAAGGCAGAATAGTAGCCTTATGCATGCAAATGCAGATGGAGACAGCGTTTAGTCTCGGAAGGCAGAATGGTAGCCTTATGCAAAGACGCGAATGCAGATGGAGGTAGAGCTTAACCCCGGAAGGCATAATGGTAGCCTTATGCAGATCGGAAGGCAGAATGGTAGCCTTATGCAATGCAGATGCAGATGGAGGTAGAGCTTAACCTCGAAAGGCAGAATGGTAGCCTTATGCAATGCAGATGCAGAATGGTAGCCTTATACAATGCAGATGCAGATGGAGGTAGAGCTTAACCTCGGAAGGCATAATGGTAGCCTTATGCAGATTGGAAGGCAGAATGGTAGCCTTATGCAATGCAGATGCAGATAGAGGTAGAGCTTAACCTCGGAAGGCAGAATGGTAGCCTTATGCAAGAAAAAAATTAGCAAATGACAGTAGAGTTTTTTAGCTGATATCAGATTGCGGCACGGTGATTACTGGGAGCATTGTGATATACAGAACATTATGGGTGTGTGCTGATAGTAGATGTTGGTAAGTGCAATGGTTCGGAGAATCGTATTCTTGAACAATGTTTGTTCTATGGACGTATAGTACATTCAATGACTTCATAATCCTGGTGCCTGCATCCAAAGAAAAATCGTGAGTTTTGTAAAGGGGACGGTTAGTTCGTATCCCCGCTGGCTTTGCTTGACTCTTTCTACTTTGATCTGGTGATACCGTCTGCATCATTGGGGTAGCGTTGCTAAACAAATCGATTTCAATCATAGACATGCATGATTTTGTAAAAGCATAACATAAATGTATAATTAAAAAAGTTTTTAGATGAACAGACGACTGTGACGCAATTCAGGACATTGCAACCTCTCCTGCTACGGAATTTTGAGGGTCCTCCTCAAAATTTTGCCCCAGTTTGATGGGTTGACGTTTCTGACTGTTGCTCATCTGGCAATCGGCTGAAATTACTTTGGAATTTTGAGGGTCCTCCTCAAAATTCTGCCCTACTTTTCAATTTC
>NW_017670755.1:213642-240662 GCF_001879085.1 Nicotiana attenuata
AAAAATCAAAAATGCTTTTGATAAATTGAATAATTGTTTTGAACATCGAAGATCTTATTGCGGGAATTGAAAAATGCGAAAATAAAACAGTGAATAATGCTTGTTTTAGCCTTGCTACCCCGAGGGTCGTCGGGCTTTGGTTGTCCTGATGGTCCAATTCTTGAGATGTGCCCCTCTGCTCACAGCTTGTATGGAAGGACCTTCCTCCCCCTCCTCCTTGAGAATAACACAACAGTCCATATCACTGTCCTCTAGAAACAAGTTCTTCACTGCTGCAAGTGCTTCTTCTTCATCCGACCCATAAATAAAGTCGGCCTGTTGGAAGATCTACTCTAGATGCGGTATTGGCTGCTCTAGTGGGTAGTAAGTGTGAGCATGTGATTTTTTCCCTATATGAAATACTCCTATAAAATCCCAAGAAAAAAGGTTTTCTGTTAATTATTTGCCATTTTTGGAATTTTTATAAAATTTTTCTTAATTATTTGCATTTCTGTGTATGTTTAATTTTTATTTAAATCATGAAAAATAACAAAATATCATGCATTGAATTTAGGATTTGTTTTACATTTTTAGAATAAATCAGTAATTATTTGCTTATATAAAAATTTGAAAATCACAAAAATAGCTCATTTTTACATTTTCCTCTTTTAATTTTTAGTTTATTGATTTTCTCTTTTAATTTAGAATTAAGTGATTCAAACGCCTGTGATGGCGCCTAACGCACTTGCTAGGCAAGCCAAACATAACATAAACAAAAACATAAATGTTGAAGTAATAGAAATGGTACAAGTCTAAGGACAACTTAACATAAACAACAGGGTCAACACATAACAAATCCCCTAGAACTGGCAAATATATAGTCATGAGCTCTAAACAGAAATACAAGTCTGAAATGCTAAATAACAATATTGTTTGAAATAAAGACAACAGTAAAAAATGAAAAGAGACGCCAAGACCGCGGTCGAAATGCAACTTTACCTCGTCTCTCGGACAATTCAGCAAGCAAAACTCCGCTNTACCAAGTAAAAGGTTTACTGTTAATTATTTGCCATTTTTGGTAAGTTTTATTAAAAGTTTTTACTTAATTATTTGCATTTCTGTGTATGTTTAATTTTTATTTAAATCATGAAAAATAACAAAATATCATGCATTGAATTTAGGATTTGTTTTACATTTTTAGAATAAATCAGTAATTATTTGCTTATATAAAAATTTGAAAATCACAAAAATAGCTCATTTTTACATTTTCCTCTTTTAATTTTTAGTTTATTGATTTTCTCTTTTAATTTAGAATTAAGTGATATTTATATTTTTTCTATAATTAGTTAACTAGTTTAATTTCACATTTTAGCTAATTTAGGATTTTTAATTATTAGAATTTTAATTAAAGAAAAAAAGAAGAAAGAAAAAGAAAAGAAAAGAATAAAGGAGGTTAATTCAAGGCAAGGGGGTTTAATTTGAGTTTGGGCTACTTTTAATACCCAATTCGGTCCAGCCACCCAGCCCAAAAGCTTTTCTACTGCCCCAGCCCAAAAATCGGGCCAAACCCGCCTATTTTGACCCGCCCGTCGCCCTTACTATATAAGATCATTATACTATTTTTCCCCATTCCGAACCCTAAACCTAAGTAACCCAGAAACGGCGCACCCGTTACTATTCATCATCTTCCTCACTGAGCTCGATCCTCAACTCGCCTGGAACTCAGGTGAGTTCACTCAAATGGGACCCCTCCCCTGCACGTCACTTTATTCCAACGGTATTTTGTCAGAGAGGAACGAATATTCTCTCCAAAATTACACGATTTCTGTACGATAGAATAATTTGCTGGATGAATGGGAGCCGTGGATGGATGTAAGTCAATCCATGCCTTCCATTTGTCCCAAAAATCGTTCAAAAACGTGAGGATTTTTGGATATTTGGGCAGAAGCTTCGAGATTTTTTTAGTGTTATATATATGAGGTAAGTCTTCTTTTTTAGGTTAAGAGAAAATCGGAGAAAATCTTTAGAAAATTTAGTAGTGAAATTTCTAGGGTTTTGAAGTTTTTCTTCTCTTCAGCCCTTTTCTTGTCCAGTCGGCATTTTTAGAAAACAAAAATATATACAAGAGCACAGTCTGAGTTTGTTGGTCGATACAAGTTTTACTTCCTTTCGAAAGAAATCAAAAGAGTTACAAGTCTCAGCATTTTTCTCTTCGATATCTGTTTTTTTTTTCTTCAAGAATGGTGTTGTATTGAAGTTCAAGTTAGAGGTTTGTGGCTAGGGTTTGGAATTTTGGGCACTGTGGATTTTTGTCCAAATTTTTGGTTGCGATTTGGATTTGGTTGGTTGATTTGCTGAGCTTCGTTCTTCATCTTAGATTTTAACTGGCCATCTACGGCTGTTCTGGATTTATTTTAGGTATGTCTTCTTATTTCTATTGTCTTATTATTCGACTATGAATGAACATTTTTGCATTGTGTTTAGTTTGATGCCCGTTTCTTCACTTCTGCATTTCTACGATAATCTGAATGCGCCTGGTTATTTGGTTCTGCAAATCTTGGTTAGATGTCACTCATAGAACACATTTGACATATGGTTAGTCCATAGTCATTTTTAACTAAGCTGCATTTGTTTGTTCCATTATTTGGTCGCTTGAACTCATTGGAGTCGTGTTCAATCATAACTGTAGTATTCAAGAGTTAAAAAATGTTTAAACCTACCAAATTGGTCGATACTCATCATGCTATGTCTTGTTCGATTATCTCTTCTTTTTTTTTTAACGAAAAAAATGAATCGACATCCAAGTTTACTGCATTTGTTATGTTTGAAAAGAATGATTTTTTGAATCTGTTTTTGTATCTCCCATTGAGTAATGTGGTTTTAGAAGAGGGAAATTGGGTGAAAGCATGTGAAATTTTCAGAATTAAGCAAAAGTGTTGGGATCTTCATTTAATATGAATTGAAAGTGCACTACTGGAAGGATCAAAGATTCAGTAGTTTGAGAATTGGTTGGTTCCTTGGTTATCTTCGGCAGATTCACCCTTATTTTTCTTTTGTGATTCTGATATTTGTTGAAATTTCCATTGAAGCCCGTTGATTTTGAAATGAACTATTTTAGTATTGCATATTGCATATGATTCAGAGCTGGGTATTTGGCTAATTTCATTTCTAGCCGACTTTGTATTTTCTTATGAGAATCGAGTAGTTCTCAGTGTATTTTCTCTCTTTTGTGCTTATTTGGTCATTTGTAAAATTGATTATTTTGCTATAAGACTCTGTAGTTTCATTCTTCAGTTGTAAAACGAAATGGTTTGAGAATCGTTATGAATTGTATTAAGTTATATTGAGTTGTTTTATTAATTGATAGACTGTTGGGTTAGTATCCGTATTGATTAGGCCCTCTATTTAGTCGTAAGTAACTAGAAAATTGAATTGGGATTGTAATACTGTGGTTTGTTAGTTTGAGCCTTTTTCATAAATAAATTGGTGGGGCAAATAAATCATCTGCCAGGGATCTTTCGTGATGATGTGTTACAACTAGCCCTTTTTCTTCCGTAATAACAAAGCTATTATGCCTTTCCATAATTGATCCATTCAAAGCTTCTTCACTATAATTCCATAATCTATGGCTTCTCAATAATCTCAAAAATAAGTTTAGGAAATAATTTTTGAAATACCTTAGTTTGCTTTTAGGCGCGAAATTAAATTATTACTAAGGGTACGGTTCCCGTGACGTGGTTGTGATAACTAGTTTTAAATTAGATTAAAAATAGGAACACCTTTAGTTTGCCCTTTAAAATATATAACCTTTTTTTTTTTTAATAATTTGAAGCGTGCCATGCTTAAAACTTGTAATACATGGCCCTCACAAAATTAGATCAAAAGCTAATCCTTTTAGAAAATAATTTGAGGTGTGCCATACGCAAACAAAATCCATAACCTATGGCCTTCATATAAATATAAAATTAGTATAGAAATTGCCTTGAACTTTTGTAGTTTGCTTTAGGCGCGTTAATTTAATAATTGTCATAGCTACGGGTACGGTTCCCATGACGTACTTGTGACGCCTAATTACTAAAATTCGGGGGTACATTTATGTGAACCAACCACAATTTAATCTTTAAAAAATTTTAACATGTTGTAGATCGTGGGTACGGTTCTCGTGACATGATTCGCAATATGTAACAATAATTATTAAAAGCGGTTTAAAAGGTTAAAAATGCACAATAGGTTAAAACATGTAATAAATCGGATAATAGGCCAATTTTAATAGTTTAAGTGATCGTGAGAGAACCACGGAACCCGGGAACGCCTAACATCTTCTCCCGGGTTAACAGAATTCCTTATCTAGAATTTCTAGTTCGCAAACTTTAAAAATAAAAGTCGACTTTCCTCGATTTGGGATTTTAAAATAAACCGATGACTTGGGACACCAAATAAACTATCCCAAGTGGCGAATCTGATAAATAAATAAACCCATTTCGATTTATGTCACTTTAATTGGAAAAACTTCCTTATATCCCCTCTTGGGGTAGTAAAAAGGAGGTGTGACAGTAAGGACCGCGCCATGGTGGCGACCAACTATTGAATTCTTTCCAGGTGTATTCATATCCCAAATCGAAGGTAGTGCCATGTTTCTTGAGTTTTATGGGTTTAGAGATTCCTTGGAGGTTCTTGCCGAGTCCTTTGCCAGGTTCTTATCCCACCATTTGTCTTTGTCGATAGCATTGACCCGCTCAATGTGGTGGTAAGTTTCTCTACCCAGCTTCCTTCTTCCCTCGATCGTCGGAATGGTCTGGCAACTGTATATAGGGTTGCTACCATCGCCGTGAATGATCACTTCCTGGTGATTCCATTCGAACTTTACTGCCTGATGCAGCGTTGATGCTATGGCCCCAGCAGCATGAATCCATGGCTGTCCCAGCAGCAAGTTGTAAGACGCTGGTACATCTATTACTTGGAAATCGACCTCGAATCAGGTTGGTCCCATCTGCAGGCATAGACTAATCTCCCCAATGGTAACCATCGAAGGCTTTCACATTGATTTCTCCATCCTTTATCTCATGCAGCCCTTTACCCAACTTCTTTAGTGTTACCAATGGACAAAGGTTAAGACTGGAACCTCCATCAATCAGGATTCTGGTGATGAAATAATCTTCGCATTGCACGGTGATGTGCAACGCTTTATTGTGCCCCAGCCCTTTAGGTGGCAGCTCGCCCTCATAAAAGGTGATCTTATGGCTTTCCAGCACTTGTTCTACCATATTAGCCACTTCTCCGCTAGTGATGTTACTTGGTACGTACGCTTCATTTAGCACCTTTAACAGAGCATTCTTGTGCGTCTTGTAATTTTGCAGCAAAGAGAGAATGGATATTTGTGTTGGCGTCTTGTTTAACTGATCAATGATCGAATATTCCTTGGCCTGTATTTTCCTCCAAAGGTCGTCCGGACCTGTCTCAATGAGGGGCGGCTGATTGGAGGCCTGCTTGCTTGATTCAGCTAGATGTTCAGGGGTATAGACTCTAAGAGTTCTTGTCATACCTTGTGCTTCGACAGTTTCTTCAATCCTGACCTTGCCCTTCCTTCTCGCCTCGGCTGTATAGTCCTATGGTACAACATTTGTATAGAATGATGGCATGGTTGACATCGCCACTGGGATCGGCGCGACTATCCTCACTTCGAATGGAACATGTGCCTTGAGTGGCAACTGCCACCTCAAATGATGTGGGTGCATTTGCCGGAGACACAAATTCAACCTCAATTGGTACCGGTGGCGATGCTTCAAACTCAAGAGGCACAGACATATTCACCTCAGCGTCCTCAGACGGTTGGATCTGGACTATGATCGGGTTGAGAGTAATTTTTGGTTTCTTTGGGTCATCACCTTCTATGATCAACCTGATTGATCCCTAGGGATCCCAGTCATCTTCTATTTCAATCATGTGGATACCTCTACCCTTATGGTCTGATAGTGGGTTGTTGCGGACGTTTGGATCAGTTTCCTTTGCTACAATAATCTTTTTATCAATCAAAGACTGTATCTTGTCTTTTAAGGAGCGACATTCATCGATGGTGTGCCCTTTCATGTCGGAGTGGTATGCACAGGACTTGTTTGGGTTAACCCACTAAGAAGGATTCTTGGTCGCTCTTTGGCGTTAGTGCGGTCGGTGGTCTGGATGTACAAACATGTTATCTATCACGGGAAGGTTGTATAAGTGTGGCATGTAGTCGTTTGATTGGTTGAAGATTTAAACCAAGTAGGAAGATTGTGGTAATATCGCTAATTTGAGAATGGATGCCTAGAGGGCACTCGATTTATTAGGTTGTGGACTGTGGAGGATTACTTCGGTTATGATGGTTGTCCTTATGTGTTATGAGAAAAAGGGGAGTATTTATGGACCTTTGAGAGGTTATTAGCCTAGTTCAGTGCGATCAGAACCAACTTGAGGTCCGCGGAGGGGTTTAAATGTGAATATGGGCTTTATATCAGGCCAGATATGTTCATTTCAGTAAGGCGCTCCTTGTGGAAGAGCAGTCAGAGTGTTATTTCGTCGTCAGTTATTTCAAGTAATGATATTTTGCGCCGTGTGAGTTGTGAGACGGCTTGGTGAACTGCATATGTGTTGAGGATTCGCGTAGAGACAATGTTATATGAGCTAAATGGCTCTTGAGATTCAGATCATATATCGCACCCCAGTTGTGCTTGAGTTTTGTAGCCTATGGCACTATGTGTCTTTGCGATCGCGTGCTCAGTTCTGCGATCGCGATTCATTGAAGCCCATGCAGCAAAACAATAGCTTCGCCATTTTTTATCCTAAGGCCATTTGATCTCTTTCTTTGGCCTAAATACCTCCTAATTCAATGCTTTAAGTGTCCATACTGGTATTTAACACGTTTACTCCTTTTGTAGGTACTTGATCTCTAAAATGGATTTAGCAACAAATGAAAATGTTCAAGAATATGTCGAACAAGTTGCTGAAGAGGAGTACTTTGATCGGGACATATTCTCATCATTAAGTTGTTCCCGCCGCTACGACAAATACCTTCCTGCTCATCCGAGCTCGGGACATCCATGTCAACATCGAACTGCAATCTTGATCCTCACTTCAACTTCCATGCCCCTCACTGCACCCAACACGCCAATATACGATAGAACACGATTTTCATCATAACTCCGGAACCACTAATAGTTTAACACTTCATCATATAAAAACTTTTCACTTAACTCACTTTAGGAGAACTATAGCAACACACAGGTAAATTCTCATAACCATAGAATATGCAAATCTCTAAGTAGTGGTCTGAGCCGCCATAGCCCTTTTGGGATTCGCCTACACATGACAGGCCATAACAGTGGGATACTTCTGAATAACATCAGTTACGGCGGTCGACAAACCTCACACGTGCCGTCACAAATCACTTGTATAACTTGATCACGTTGAAGGAATTGATCACTGCCACCAATATGCGAATTCAACTATGGCTAACCAATCTATCTCCTTCCAAATTAATTCTTGTTTGCCTTAGAAATAATAATAACTCCCTTCAACACATACCACACTCCATCCACACTCATCCCGAGTGACCTTGACTCACGAGACCATGCTGTCTCAAATCCCACGGACCATTTCGTACCTCCCAATGCTACATCCAGTTTTGAAAATCCTCTCTTAAATATGCGTATCATGCATCATCTTCATCCTTTCTTTGTACAGCCTGGTACTCTCAAAAGCATGGTAACAGAACTCATCAAGTTCATGTAGCTTTGTGACTCTACTCGTACCAGCGGCCTCCATGTCAAGATTTAATTGCCTTAATGCCCAAAAAGCATTATGCTCTAACTCCACCGGTAAGTGGCATGCCTTTCCAAATATCAATTTGTACGGTGACATACCAATTAGAGTTTTGAATGTAGTGCGGTAGGCCTATAGTGCATCATCCAATTTTTTTGCCCAATCAGTCCGAGTAGCTTTTGCACTTTTGGTCAAAACACTCTTGATTTCTCTGTTTGACACCTCCACTTGCCCATTTGTTTGTGGGTGATATGGAGGCGCAATCTTATGGCGAACTCTATATTTCTCCAACAACTTTGTGAAGGCTCGGTTGCAGAAGTGGGTGCCTCAATCACTGATGATCGCTCTTGGAGTGCCAAATCGGGTGAAAATATTTTTTCTTAGAAAACCATGACTCCTTTTGCATCATTTGTTGGGAGTGCCACGACTTCCACCTATTTCGAGACATAGTCCTTAGCTACCAGTACATACTTGTTGCCATATGAGCTGACAAATGGTTCTATAAAATCGATTCCCCATATATCAAATACTCCCACCTCTTGAATTGGGTTCATGGGCATCTCATGTCGACGGGAAATTATTCCCCGTCCATTGGCACTTATCATAGCCCTTTACCCAAAAGTGTGCATCTTTAAACAACATCGGCCAATAAGAGCCTGACTCCAACACTTTAGCAGCTGTCCTTACTCCTCCAAAATGGCCTCCATAAGGCGAATCATGACATGCATGCAAAACATAAGCTTGATCTATTTCGGAAATACATCTCCGAATCATGTTATCAATACAAACCCTAAACAAATATGGTTCATCCCAGAAATACATGGGACAATCACGAAAGAACTTTTTCTTCTACGCAGAGGACAAGTCATAGGGAACAATATCGTTCGCCAGATAGTTTTCAATATCGGCATACCATGGCGCTACCTCAAGGCCTGTGGCTAACAGTTTTTCATCTGGGAAAGTCTCCACGATCTCTTGCACATCAACCCTCTTTTCAGCTCCTTCAAGCCTAGACAAGTGATCAGCAACTTGGTTTTCCGTTCCCTTTCAGTCACGGATTTCCAAGTCTAACTCTTGCAGCAGTAGCAACCATTGAATCAGGCGCGGCTTTTCTTCTCAATTAGGTACCTGAGAAGCATGGTCATTATAAACAATTACCTTCGAGCCTATCAGGTATGACTTGAATTTGTCAAATGCAAACACCACTGCTAGCATTTATTTCTCGGTCACTATGCAATTCAGTTGGGCACCACTCAAGGTTCTACTTGCACTGTAGATTGGATGCGTGACTTTATCTTTTCTCTGCCCAAGAACTGCTCCCACAACATAGTCGCTTGTATCACACATCAGCTCAAAAGGTTGTTCCTAGTCAGGTGCCACTATGATAGGTGCAGTCACCAGCCTCTTCTTCAACTCCTCAAAAGCTACCCTACAGTCATCAAAAAATACAAATGGGTGATCTTTTTAAAGCAATTTACACAAAGAGTTAGCAGTTTTGGAAAAATCTTTTATAAACCGCCTGTAGAAGCCGGCGTGACCAATGAAACTTCTTATGGATTTGACGGAAGTGGGTGGAGGTAACTTCTCAATTACGTCAACCTTAGCACGATCCACCTCAATTCCCTTTGACCATGAAATGGCACTTTTCCCATTTCAGTACCAAATTAGTCTTCATACACCTCTTCAAAAATCTTTTTTAAGTTCATAAGGCAATCATCGAATGAGTTCCCCACCACTGAGAAGTCATCTGTGAAAACCTCCATTATGTCATTTACCATATCTATGAAGATAGCCATCATGCATCTTTGGAACGTGGCGGGTGCATTTCATAGGCCAAACGGCATTCTCCGAAAGGCATAGATGTCATACAGATAGGTGAACAACATTTTCTCTCTGTCCTCCAAGGAAGTAGAGATCTGGTTATACCTAGAGTATCCATCAAGGAAGCAATATTGGGACCTCCTCGCCAATCTATCTAACATCTGGTCAAGGAATGGCAACGCAAAATGGTTTTTTAGGTGGCCTTGTTCAATATTCTGTAATCCATACAGATTCACCATCCCGTGACTTCTTGTTGAGATCAACTCGTTGTTCTCATTTTGCAGTGCAGTCATTCCACCCTTCTTTAGCACACACTGAAATGGGCTAACCCACTTGCTCAGAGATAGGGAAGATGATTCCCGTATCTAACCACTTGATCACTTCTTTCTTCACTTCTTTCATGTTGGGATTCATCCTTCTTTGATGTTCTCTGGTAGGTTTGTGCCCATCTTCCAGTAGAACCTTATGCATATAAAATGTTGGGTGATACCCTTTATGTCTATAATGATCCACCCAATTACAGTCTTGCACTCCTTCGGAACCTACAAAAGTTATTCTACCTGCACATCTAACAAACCGGATGAGATAATAACAAGTAATGTCGAACTAGGTCCCAAGAAAGTATGAGGTGGGACGACAATGGTTTTAGCTCCAATTGTGGTGGCTCCTCGATTGATGGATTAGCTGGAGGGGTCTTTCTTTCTTCTAAGTGTAAAGGCTCGAATTTGAGATCTCTTTTCCAGTACCATTGGCCTTCAAGGGCCAAAACCCACTCCGCCATGTCCTCACTACCCACCTCTTCTAAGTTCATCAGGCAGGCTGTTATGGGGTCTTTTGCATTTAGTGCCTCATCTTCCTCATCCAAAATCACATCCACGACTTTGATCAGAGAGCAATTAGCAAACGCATTGGGTCGCCTTATAGACTTATGCACATTGAATGTTATTTCTTCACCGTTCAGTCTCATCTTTAGCTCCCAGTTTCATAATCAATCAAAGCTCTCCCTATGGCCAAGAATGGCCTTCCCAAAATTATGGGAATCTCTTCATCAACCTGGAAGTCTAGAATGACAAAATCTTTCGGAAACACAAACTTTCCAAACTGCACAAGTACATCATCAAGTATACCTGATGGCCTCTTCACCGTTCGGTCGGCTAGCTGTAGTAACATGGATGTGGGTCTTGCCCTTCCAATGCCTAAACTCTTATAGATAGACAAGGGAATCAAGTTTATTCTCTACCTCAAATTACACAATGCTTTGCAAAAGCATAGCTACCTATGGTGCACGGAATTGTGAAACTCCCTGGGTCGATAGCTTCTCAGCTATAGGTCTTGTCACGACAACACTGCAGGTCTGAGTCTGTGTCACAATTGCCAAATCATGAAAGTCGAACATGCGAGACATCAAGTCCTTCATCATTTTTGCATAATCGGGCATCTCCCTCAAGGCATCAATCAGTGGAATGTTCACTTGAATCTGCTTCAACATCTCCATGAATTTCTTATACTGCTCATCCTTCTGGTATTTGGCCAACCCCTGCGGGAAGGGTGCTGGAGGTCGCTTCTTTCTTGTGGCTTGAGTTAGATCGTGCTCAGGCACTTTTTCTAATGCCTTCTCTTTCACCTTCTCAGTATCCTTTGCAACCTCTTTTTCTTTGTTTAGTTCCTCATGGGTTGGCTGCACTCTTACTTCTATTAGCTCAGTTGACTCATCTACCTCAATTGGTACTGGCACAAGTATCTCAGTTGGTCAGTTCTCGCGAGTAATTTCTTGCTCTAAATTAAGATCTCTACCATTTCTCAAACTCACAACCATCAGCTGCTTCGGGCCCTGCTCTTTCAGGTTAACATGTGTGTCCGCAGGTAACATCCCTTGAGGTCGATTGTTAAGGGCCATGGATATTTGCCCTAGTTAAATCTCAATTCCCTTGATAGCTGAGTCATGTGATACTAAATTTTCGTGCATCTGGTGGACCTTTTCTTCTATTTTCCCGCTGGACCCAATAAGTTATAGCAACATTCCTTTAATTTCAAAAAACCTATCATCTTGTCGCACTATCTGTTGCTATTGAGGTTGCTGATAAGCTAGTTGCTAATTCTGCTGATTGTACCCTTATTGCCTTTGATAAGGCATAGCTTGACCCTATGGTCATGCAGTTCCAGGATGATTATTATTATTATTATTATTATTATTATTATTATTATTATTATTATTATTATTATTATTATTATTATTATTATTGTACTGCTACTGTGTTGGCCTATATTGTTGATTCTGATGTCCACAAGTCTGACCACCTCGTCTCTGATCTCTATAGTTACCCACATAGTTCATATTCTTTTGAAAGTTCTGATTGTCACTCTCACCACTCCACGAGCACACATATGGCTGATTAATGCATGTGTGCATAATCCTTCATTTGTCGTGTCAACTATGTGCACCTGCTTTTGGCCTGACTCATCAATCTTTTTGGTTAGGATACTCAACTGCGTCATCATAGTGTCCATATTCTCAACCATTGAGTTGATTGGGTCTGGAGCTATTGAGTGTACTACAGGAATGATTGTAGAGTCCCTTATCATCCATCTCGAGTTTTGAGCCATTTTATCAAGTAAGACCTTACATTCTATAATTGATTTGCTCAAAAATGCTCTGCTGAAGCATCAACATTGGCCTTCAAGTTGTCTGATAATCTCATGTAGAACCTTTGCCCCAGCTTCTGATCAGGAATGACATGGCATGGACACTTCACGAACATCCCCTTGAACTTCACCCACGTTTCTTGCGATGTATTAACTGGTTTCTGCCTAAAGCAAAATATCTCATCAACTTGCTTGGCAGTCTTATTGGGTGGGTAAAATTTGTTCAAGAACTTCTTGACTAATTCCTCCCAAGTAGCGATGGAGTTTATGGGGAGCGAATTGAGCCAAGTCTGAGCCTCTCCCGTCATTAAGAACGGAAATAACAACAGTCTTATCGCATCCGATGTCACATTCGGTTGCCTTTGCGTGACACAAATCATCAGAAAATTTTTTAGATACTGCTGTGGATCTTGAATGTAAGACCTCGAGAACATTCCCTTGTTCTGCAACAAATGTAGCATGTTTCTATAATTTGAAATGATTTCACTTGTATTGGAGGGACAGCAATTGCGGTTGCCAGGTTTTTAGCGGTGGGTTGCACCCAATCATGCAAGGCTGCTTTCTGGAACAAGAGGTGCCATACCCTGATTATTCGGGTCATCCACATTATTTCTGTTGTTTGGGTTATCTATTATGTCACCCATGTCTAGTTCGATTCGTTCTGTTGAGTTCTGTTGTCGTTTGTCTTTCTTGTTTGCTCGATTTAGTGCCTTGAAAGCTTTCTCAGGGTCCGGTGATGCTTCATACAATTCACCAATTCTTGAGGAGTTTCTAGGCATGCACCTGTAACACACAAGACTACAAACGTTAGAATTTCAATATAATGAATTTCAAGTCGAGAAAGTTGTCACACCCCAAACCTGGGGAGGCGTGGCTGGCAGTCGATGCCGTACTGGCCCGAGCGAACCATTCTGTAACTCATTCTTTCTGTGACGATCGTGGGCCAACATGGCAACAACTCATAGTGCATAACTATAAGTGGACGAACACTGCGTCAATGAACCATCGTTCTTTAAACATGAATACATATGGGCCGTCAAGGCCTCTGACATACTGTACAAAATGAACCTCTATGTACAAAGCCTCTAAGATAATTTGACATCAAATGGGACAGGGTACCGGCCTACCCATAAGTCTGTAGAAAACTCTGACACGATGATTTATAGACTCGGCTGCACTCCAAATGAGGTGGAGTCTTACCGATCCTTCCCTGACTGCTAACCTCATATATTATGAGGGCTCGTCAAACTGATTATCTATACCTGCAAGCATTAATGCAGCGTCCCCAACAAAAAGACATCAGTACGAATAATGTACCGAGTATGTAAGGCGAAACTGAAACATAACAATAAGTCAACATTATTTAAAGACATATAAGAATCAACCTGAATCTCTGAAGTGCTACCGTATATGCATACTTATTATAATTATATATATAATGCTTCTCTTTGATACTATTATCCATATCTTATGATGCATGACTTCCCAACTGATTAGTGATAGCTGCCCGACCGGCTGTCGAAAGGTGGTAAATATATGACTGCCCAACCGGTGGTAAATAATGATACATAACTGCCCAACCGGTGGTAACTGGCCAACCGGTCGTAGCCCGGTATAAATGCATATCTTCCCGACCAGCCGTAGCACGGTGGTAAATGAATATGCATGACTGCCTAACCGGTCGTAGCACGATGGTAAATATGTAACTGCCCAATTGGCCGTAGCTCGATGGTAAATGCATGACTACCCGATCAGTCGTAGCTCGATGGTAAATGCATATGCATGAAGATGTATGTATTACTATAGTATAAACATTAACATCTTTATCAAATACCTCAATAGAGACTTCGGTACATACTTAGACATGCTTGAATATCATGTTACAAGAACGAATAACATAGACATCCTTAACTGCTAAGAGTAGAATCATTTATGGAATAACATTACATTTACGTATCGTTTCTTGGATCATGCCAAAAGAAAGAAGGGATAGCCTTAGCATACTTGAGCCGATTATCTTGACAATCCCTTTACACGCGTTAATTGCGACAACATGTAACGGCGGATCGAAGTAGGGAAAATTCGTATGATATTCTTGAGAAAGATTGCATCGTACTCCCTTAGAATTGCAAATTCTCACGTTGCTAAGCATTGCAAGAATTCATATGAAGTCTGTGAGCACCTAATTTTTGCCCTAAATGAAAATAACTCCTAAAAATAAACCAAAAATGATTTTTTAGGGGATTTTAGAAGTTTTTCTTTATTTAGTTGCATTTCATGCATTTTTAATATTTTAAAATCATAGAAACATCATAAAAAATTGTCACGTTTTAATTTCATGCCATCTTAGGTTCAATTTGCATGTAGGAATTAATTTTAATAAAAAAAATCACAAAAATGATCATTTTTACATATTTAGCTTTTAGTCTATAGAAAGTAGTGTTTTTATTAAGTTTTAAGTTAATTAGTTATTTTAATAGATAAACAATTTTAATTTTTACAAATTAGATTGATTTAGGATTTTATTAGATTTTAAAATCAAAGAAAAAGATAATTGAAAAAAAAAAGAATTTTGATTTAGTCTTCCTACCCCAAAGTTAATTAGCCCAAGTTCATAACCCAAATCCCTTCAAGCCCAAAACATTGAACCCATACCCATTTCTCATTTGACCTAACCTAATTCCTACCCCTATAAAATAATGCTAACTCCTAAAACTAAAAAAAAAGAAAATGGTATATACCAGATTTATCTGTGTTCAATAGTATGATAATGATGCTGGGCAAAAACAAATTGATTGGAATGGCTGAACAACTCTTTGTGGACCTGACGAAGGAGGGCTTACAACCAGACAGCAGAACCTATACTGAGTTTATCGGGGCATACTTTAGAGTAGATCTCGTAGAGAAGGCAATGGAAATGTATGAACTGATGAAGAAATCAGGATTCCTCCCAGATAAGTTGACTATGAGTATTTTGATAAGGAGCCGAAGAGAAAGAGCTTGTGGCTAGAGTAAAGAAAGAATGCGCCGACTATATTGACTATCCAGAGAAATTTCTAAAAGAAATTGAAAGTACCAATGTAAGTAGATCAACTCCCTGTAACGAATATAAATTTTCCATACATGGAGTTATGGTTTACTGCTATATGTGTTCTCCATTATTGTACTGAAATGGAAGCTACCCTGTCATTCTGGTAAAAAAAAAAAAAAAAAAAAGGCGCAGCAGCTAAGAAGAGGACCTACCTACCCCATCAAAATTCATTCTCTTTTTGACTTGAGAAAAAACCATGGAACTCCACATCCTAAACACCTATTTTTCCAGCCATTTGCTATCATCTTCAACAAAAAATGAAACCTAAATCAAACCACCTTTAAACCGGTAGCCATGTCTTTCTTTTCTTCTCTTCTTTCCTAAAAACAATCCCAGCTGAACAAGGGACCAAAACAGTACCAAAATAAGCAGAAACAACTCCCAGAAAAGGGTACGGAACCCCTATAAACTTGACCCCAAATAAACCTAAAATCACGCCATTGAAGCAGCCCAATCGCCACCTAAAATCAGCCAGGTTTTGGCCTGAAACTATTCAGATCTAGCCGGTCTTACGATTTTCGACAATTCGAGTTTCGATTTTCAATCGAGGTTTTGTCCGGGTTTGAGTTTAGAAGAGATTTTCTGCGCTTGCCGATTCACTCTTGATTCGGTGCTCTTGTTTGGCATAGAGATATTGTACTAATCAAGTTCAGATAAGAGAAGTTGCTTGCTAAGGTCTCTTTCTTACTTATTTTGGTTCAGTAATACATGTTTATAGCTACATGAATGAATATGTTCTGTTTTATGAACTTGTTAATTGCCCGTATTTTGGTTTCTGCCATTTGTGTTCATCCCCTTGATGTGGTAAGCATATTAACTGGTGTAGTAACTGATAATATCCACTTTTAGGATTTGCATAAGGTTAGTTTTAGTTCCTTTTCTTATTTAAGTCTTGTGAAACGGAATTTTTTTTTTTCAATTTTAATGTTATATAGATACTCTGGGATTTTTATTCCTAAACGTGTTTGGCATTGTTGTAAATCTATATAATAACTTGCATTTATGTTTTTCCTCATTTTTTGGGGGTTTTTGTACTATTTTCCCGTTTATCTCCTTTATTATTAAAGTAAAAGTTAAACATTTTCCTTGAAAAGGCACCTATGAAGAAGCTGAACGGCCATATTCTTCTACAATTTATGGATTCATTGCAGCATTTGATATGATGTGTTAAGCATATTAAATTGGTGTAGATTAGTTTGCTTTTTTTTTTTTTAGTTTAATTAATATTGGCTGTGACTCTTTTATTTGTAGTTTAAATGCAAATGAATATAAATATTGGGAATGTGGACAAAGCTATCATGTAAGATCTTTGAAGCCTACAGTTTCACATTAGGCTACTAACGTGTACAGTAACATCTAATGTAAGGCAAAAATGAAATAATTTTGGTAATATAAGCAAAGTGTGTCGTCTCATTAAGATGCGACGTACGCTGTTGGGATTAATTAGCTTTATGAAAATAGTTAATGAACATCGTAGCTTGCTTTAGGCGCGTTTGTAATAAAATCATCACGGCTACGAGTACGGTTTCCGTGACGTAGCTGTGATATTTAATTCCCAAATCCGGGGTACATTTATGTGATCCGGCCACAACTTCTAATAACTTTAATAAATTAAACATGTTGTAGATCGTGGGTACGGTTCCCGTGATATAATTCACAATGTGTAACAAACAAACAAGTGTACGATAATCGTAAATTGTTCCAGAATAATTCCATACAATAATTAAAAGCGGTTTTAAAAGTTTAAAATGCACAATAGATTTAAAACGTGTAGTAAATCCGATAATAGGCTAAT
The DNA here is from genome assembly GCF_001879085.1 of Nicotiana attenuata. Taxonomy (NCBI): domain Eukaryota; kingdom Viridiplantae; phylum Streptophyta; class Magnoliopsida; order Solanales; family Solanaceae; genus Nicotiana; species Nicotiana attenuata. The sequence goes on from NW_017670755.1 coordinate 230,766, forward strand.
ATTAATAATTTAAGTGACCGTGCTAGAACTACGGAACCCGGGAATGCCTAACACCTTCTCCCGAGTTAACAGAATTATTTACTTAGAATTTTTGGTTCGCAGACTTTTAAAAATAAAGTCGAAATTTCTTCGATTTGAGATTTTAAAAAATAAATCGGTGACTTGGGACACCAAATAAACTATTTCAAGTGGCGACTTTGATAAATTAATTAATCCCATTTCGAATAATATCACTTTAATTGAAAAAACCTTTAGATACCCCTCGGGTAGTAAAAAAGGAGGTGTGACACAATCTTGTTGAAATTTTCCTTTTGTTGTTTCAAGAATTAGTCTCTTTTGATCAACGTAGTGTTTTCTTAAATTTTTATGAACATGAAGTTGGAATTTTCCTTGCTATGAGGGTTGGATAAGTATGTGATGAATGAGAATAAGCACAATTCATATGCTCTAAAATGATAGCCTTAGCACGACATCTTCTTTAATTGTCTTTATCAAGGTGGTGATGACTTGCTACAAAAATCCCTTAAATTTTGTCACCTAATTACATGAAATAAGAGTCACACTTTGGCTTTGATGAAGATTCATTGTGCGGCCACGTTTTGGCTCATTACCCTTATCCAAAGACTTGAATTACTCAACCACTAATTATTAATTAACTAGTTAATTCTCACATTACCCAATAATTCATATAATTAAGGATTATCTCAAATTACTTAAAATACTACTCACTTTTAACACACCTTATACACCTTATTATCATGGTCATGTCATACCTTGTATGGCACTAGTCCATAAATATCGGGTATTATAACTCGGACCGTATAAAAAATACATACACTAATATTTCATTAAAATATCCATGTAAAATATATATTTTATCAACTTCTAATTTTCCTAATCTCATATAAAGAGTATAAAATTTCGTACGCTTAGTTCTTAAAATGGTAAAAAGATAATCTTTTTTTCTTGTGAGAAAATAATTTCTATCTTTACAATAAAGAAAATCTCCTTTATAAACTTTCTCATATTATGTGTATAATTTAAAGCATATTCGAAAGTAGTAATATTAATAACTATATAAAATTATTATTTTGTTCAAACTATTTTTGCAAAAAGTGTTCCACTCAAAATACCATATCAAATATATATATATATATATAGCGGTATCAAGGTTGTTAAACTTACGGGGTCTTATAATGACATAATCACAAATCCTTTATGATCTCATAAAGGGTGTTAATCCCTTCAAGCTCATATGAATTACTACGATACGACATATCCTAATACTAAAGTACGGGATGTAACAAAAGCTGACTAAACTAAGAATTCTAACAATTCTTTTAGCGGTAATTAATAACACCGTTAATTTTCCGACAACGATGCCAAAATTTGATCACACCCAACTATGCCTCCTAAGAGGCCTATCGGTCGTTGCAAATACAATCTGGTTTACAAATCCGGAGTCGAATCCCACAGAAAATTAACCTACTAATTACAACCACTAGTTTCACACGAATTCAAGTAATCAACCTTCAGAAATATTAAATAACGATTTGAATGCTTACTAACTAAGATCAAAGTAATTAAAATGCAGTAATTTATAACTAACAGAACAAATATTGTGGACAAGATTTGAAAAAGTCTAGGGTTATGATTTTCCCTATTGTCGGAATCTCCCCTGCCACGTTTCCTATAAATTTGCCTAGGTATTCTCTACCGATCGTGAGTACTTTGGGTGCCTTATCTCTCTCTCGAGCAACTACACAATTTACTAGACGTATTCTCTCGAACTGCGCTAGTCGGCACTAATTCGCTGCTCACTACGATCGCACCAAGGTTTCGTTATCTCTAATCCCGCCTTTAAACCCTCCATATTGATCTCTCAAATACATTTGGAGCAGTGTTATTCAATAACGACCTAAATGTGTACTCTCTCTCGAGCAATATACATAATAAATAGGCACAGTTAATTGAGAGATCTTCAATCAACAACAACGAAAATATAGTTAAACAAGTAGAGAAAGATCAACGGCAAATTTATACTAAACGTAGTGAAAAAGCATCCTTCAATATGTTTCATCAAACCCTAGATGAGAGAGTTTAGCTACTCATAAATGTATCAACAATCATCATGATGTTCAAAGACATTAAACTACAAACTAAAGAGATAAACGGAAGAAAAACACATTTGATTCTTGCCCACAGTACTCTGTAGCCTTTTTCTTCTCCAAAATAGTGTCCAACGCTTTTTCAACTCGTTTGGGGAGTGTTTATATATTAGGGCCGAAATCCCTCAGTCCAAATCCGGGTTGGACTCTTTTAACCGGCAACTTCTAATCACCAGGGTATAGACCTCGCGAGGCCAGACTTATAGCGCGGTCAGCCTGGCTACGGAGCTGGCTACGCCTAGCCTGTATCACGGTCAAGCTGGCTATACTTGGTCTGTAGCACGGTAAAGCAAGCTATAGAGCTGGCTATGCTTGGCCTTAGCACGGCTTGGGTAGTTAGTGATTTTGTGCTCTTTTTTTGCATTTTCGTCTTCTTTTTGTGCAACTTTCATTTGACTCTTTTTTCCAATGCTCCTACACATAAAACAACACAATTTAGTTCAAATGTCGCACAATTAATCACTAACCCCACAAAATATAAGGCGAGTAATGTACTAAAAGTATAGCATTTTGGCCGAACATCAACCTGTTAAGCACCCGATGCACTTATATATATGTGTCTATTTAACATTTCAAAAATATTAAGCCAAAAACCAAGCGCATGTAAAACACATGCCTTTGTACTGTAGGATTTTCAAGTATTTTTTTCCACTATGTGTGTGTTTGGTATAACGGAAAATATTTCCGTGGAAAATATTTTCTTGGAAAACAAGTAGTAGTTTTATTCATTTTTTGGTGTTTGGTACGTAAATTAAGGAAAATGACTTCTTAAGAGTATTGATAAATAATTTAGATATAATAAACATGAAGCCATAAACTTTCAAACCAACAACCTTCCGAACCCACAAATTTTATAAACTTTCGAACCACTAAACTTTCGAAACCGCGGAATTTTGAACCCATAAACTTTATAATTTATAAACCCGTAAACTTCCAAACACATAAGCCTCCACACCCATAACTTTGGAATTTGTAAAATTTGAACCTTTAAAGCGATAAATAAAAAAACTAAAACAGAAAAATATATTTAAAATGGGAAAATTGGAAAACATTTTTCGAAAAATATTTTCCTTCGTACCAAACACACCCTATATATGGATGCATTTGCCATTTGGTATGGATAAAACATTTTCTATTTTTGGTTAAATATAAAAGCAGGTTAGGATTGTCATAGGAAGTGGAAAGTAGAGACTGATAATTGTTGCTAATTTTTTAAGTATTAAAAGTTGATAATAATATAAGTGTTTTGGGGGATATGGGATAGATGAAAGCTAATTTCTCCAAGCTTATCATTTGGATCATTTCTAACATTATATTCTTCCATTATATTATGCAGGCTACCATTGGTTTTGATTTTTGTCAAAGAGATAGAACAGTTCGCTTTGCAGCTCTGGTATACTAGGTGGTGCTAGCCCGTGCCAGCACGCACTACTAGAAATCCGGCAAAAAGCGACCACAAAAAGCGATCAAAGTTGGTCGCTTATAAGTCCAAAAGCGACCAAAAAGCGACCAAAGAGGCCTGGTAGCTATATTGATGGTCCCTTTATTTTAGGGACCAAAGTTGGTCGCTAATTCCGGATAAAGACTATAGCGACCAACTTTGGTCGCTTTATTATTTTAATAATATAATTTTGGCGGCCAAAGTTGGTCTCTAAATGTAAAAAACGTTATTTATTTATTTATTATTAATCATAAAAAAGCAACCAACTTTGGTCTCTAATTCAAATATTATATTTTAAAATCTGGAAAATAGAGACCAAGGTTGGTCGCTTTTTTATTAATTTTTTTTAAAGATAAGCGACCAAAGTTGGTCGCTAATTTCAATAATTTAATTTTTTTTTAAATATAAGCGACCAAAGTTGGTCGCTATATTTCCAGAAATTATTTTTTTTAATGGAATAGCGACCAAGGTTGGTCGCTTTTTGAGAAATCTGGGTTAAATAGCGACCAACTTTGGACGCTATTGCCCAAAAAATATTTTTTTTAAATAGAAAAGCGGACGCTTTTCTGGGTATAAATGAATTTCTGGGAAAAAAAATTAATTTGCCACAAAATAATACTAGCAGTTTATAAATGCTGCAATACCTATTTCAAAATTTAAATTTTTGGGACTCAAAATAATTTTATTAAATAACTCATACAACAAAAAACAAATTTGACATTACAAATCAAATTCATATCAAACTAAACTTTACAAACAGGTACTATATGATAACTTTAATATTAGACAATTTACAGTAGTTCCTCAACAAATAAATATACAAAAAATACATTAAAAAAGAAAAAGAGAATTCTGTTGCTCTTCGTTCTTCATCTCTCCTTCATTTTGCTTGTTCCTATTCTGAAAAAATAAAAAAAAATCACAATTAGTCAATAACATCATTTTCAGTCAATCGCTTAACAAATAATGTGAGAAATAATTGAAAGAAACAAACAAAAAAAATTGAATAAATATCCAGATCTACATGTGTGAAGTTAGAAACTAAAACAAAGAAAAAAAATTAAAAAGTAAAACAAAGCAAATCGCTGCAAAATCGTGAAAGCCACAATGGAAAAGGTTGCTGTGAGGTGGGTTTGTTTGCTAAAGAACTTAAAGTCAAAGGAGATCAAAATCACTGCTCTTGTGGTTGAAGAAAGTATTGACAGAGAATCAAGGGAAAATTTTAGGAAGTTAAAGAAAAAGAGCACTAACCTGAACAACAAAACGCCGTACAGCGATGCTCTTTCCATGGTCTCTAAGCAGTGCTTTAGCAGAAAAAAGAGAGAAGAAAAAAATAAGGGGAGATTGAGAGAGAAGGGTGACGGCGCTAGGCCTTAAGGGGGATCTGATTGTGTTCTCTAGGGTTTGGAAAGGTGAGGTTTTAAAGTGAAGGGGTGCTGAGCCGAGTATAGGAGTGGGTCTGGGGAATTTTAAGGCCATTGGGCCGTTACATCAGGCCCAATCTGCTTTGGTCGCTTTTTTTAGAAATCTGGGTAAATAGCGACCAACGTTGGTCGCTATGACTGTTTGATCAAAATAGAGACCAACGTTGGTCGCTATTTTTGACTGTTTGACCAAAATAGCGACCAAAGTTGGTCGCTATTTCTAAAAAAAAAAATTAAATAACTTTTTTTTCTATTTTGGTTTTTAAATATTATAAGCTATAAAAAAAATCTTATTAGCTATAAATATTTATTTTATTTAACTACAATTATTATAAATAATTAAAAACTATAAGCATAATATTAAAAAAATTATATTAACTAGGTAATTACTTTTAATAGATTGTAATACCATGTATGTAAAGGAATTTTTAACTTATATTTAAGTATATGAGTAATTTCATACACACGCATAAACTATGTTGTAATTGATGATCAATCTTATTCATTCATCACTAGGTTATAAGTCGATGAATCAATTATAAGAGATAAATTGATATAAGTCGAGACGTTTTGTTTTTAATATTCAACGATGCATCTGAGTAGGTTATAAGTCGATGAATCAATTTACAGTTTAAGCAATCCCTGAAAGAACCGGACCCTGTGTTCCTAGCGCTTCATGTTCTTATATATATATATATATATATATATATATATATATATATATATATATATATATATATATATATATATATAGACACATACACACATACACATACACACACAGAGACACTTCACTGTAATACTATAACGTATATATAACATGTTAAAGTAGCACGAAGTGTGTGTGTTATATATATACACACACTAACATATACTATAACAAGTTATATAAACGTTATAACATTATAGTGAAGTGTCTTGTGTGTGTGTGTGTGTGTGTATGTGTGTGTGTATATATATATATATATATATATATATATATATATATATATATATATATATATGTATACACATATACTAACACTTGTTATAGTATATGTTAGTATGTGTGTGTGTATATATATACACACACACATAGACTCTTCACTGTAATACTATAACGTTTATATAACTTGTTATAGTATATGTTAGTATGTGTATATATATAACACACACACTTCGTGCTACTTTAACTACATATATAGCATGTTATAGTACATGATACTGTATTCATTATTTGTATTGTAACAGAGTTAATGGATTACATTCATCCATCACTAGGTTATAAGTCGATGATTCAATTTTATATATATATAACACGCTTCATTGTACTACTTTAACTACATATATAGCATGTCAGAGTATATTTTAGTGTATTCATCCCTTGTATTACAAAAGTGTTAACAGATTACATTTATATTATTTAGATAGTAAATACAAAAGTGATTTTTAATTTTGACCAATGTTGACCTGAAAAGAGACCAACTTTGGTCGCTAATTATCCAGAAATTCAAATTAGCGACCAAAGTTGGTCACTAAATATCCAAAAAATTAAAATTAGCAACCAATGTTGGTCGCTAAATTTAAATAGATTTATTTATATTTTATACAATATTTAAATTAATAATATAATTGTTAGACGTTAGAACTGGGTCCCAGATTAGCGACCAAAGTTGGTCTCTATCTGCTTTCCCTTTAGTAAGCGACCAACTTTGGTCGCTAACTTTGAATTATATTAATTTATATTTTATAATTTTTTTAAATAATAATATTATTATTAAAAATTTATAACTGGGTCCCAGATTAGCGACTAAAGTTGGCCTCTATCTGCTTCCCCTTTCGTGAGCGACCAACTTGATTTAATTCATGTTTAGGATTTTGCTTTTGGCATCCATCATAGATTTGCAAAATTCCGTAGTGTTGTGGTCTTGCTCTTGAATCTTATTTTCTAAGACAATTTTGGGCACCCACTTCTGTTCATTCACTTGAGAGGAGTATTTGGTGGATGGAAAATTGGGCATTGAATTGATGAAAAAAACTGGCGCAACTTCAAATGTTCTAAAATGAAAACAAAATCTTATATTGCTAGTAGATTTTAAGCTCTATTCCGAAAAATTGCTGCTGCATTACCAGGGATGAAACACTATCATTCACAAAATCAGAAGATATGGTCGACGTGAAATTGAAGCCTACAACAGATACATCTAACACGGAGCAGCAAGAGGGAGGTTGTGTGGAAGACAGAGATAAAGAAGTTGGATACAGGAAAATGCAGTTGCGTCCAGTTATTATTACGAAGTTCAATTAGCTAATTTCTTAGATAAAAATGAGCTTTTTGTCAGTTTAGTTTGTACAAATCCTTTTGGCTCTGACGAGGAGGAAATCATTGAAGATGCACTTGTTGCTGTTATGTAACGGCTTTTCTTTTCCTAATTCAGGAATTCGTTTCTTTTGGCCATTCTCTGTGCCGTTCATGATGAAAGTTGATCATTTCAGTTAGACTTTTAGCCTGTGTTAGGACACTTGTGAATGACACCTTTTCTTCCCTTTTATGATAAATAAATACATGTGATTGGCACTTACCCTTTGAAACCTCAGACCCTGCTCTCCAACCCCAAACACCTGAGGCTTTTGCGTTTCTGTACGATTCTTCTACAGCACTGTGTACATCCGAGTGAGAGACATGAACCGCGACACTTGATTGAGCGCGCAAAAGCAAGATCAGGAAGATTAGAAGTGAGATAGAAGACAGAGAAAAAGGCTCCGATATTGAGTGCGACTAGAAAAATGAGAGAAATTAGTAGCGTCTAAAGAGGATATAGAAAAGAGAGACAGATACAGACTTAGCATTACAGAACAGGTAACACAATAACCACATCTTTGAGGTCTATTTAAGCTATAGTGCTTTATTCAACCCACAAACATGAAGAGAAAAGTTTGGGTGAATCAAATCAGTAGATTTTTCCATGGATACCACTTCACTAAGAGTACCATATAAGAATGTGTTTTTAACATCAAATTGATGAACTAGCCAACCATTAGAAGCAGTAGAGTAAACCATTAGAAGCAGTAGAGTAAGAACGATACGCATAGTGATTGGTTTTCACCACACGACTAAAATGTATTTTCCAAATACGTTTTACTAGTTTTCCCTTCTAAATTGTTAAAATCTTCAACGGGAAAACCACACTTCCAGTAAAGGACCTTTTTTTTTGTTTGAGGGGTGGGTGGGTGGGTGGGTGGGTATATGCTTTCTCCATCTCTCTTCTTGAGAAACATACACTAAGCAAAAAGAAACTTAACTGGAAAGCAACACGCAGCAAATTGATCAGCTTTTATACTAACTGCTAGCTTTATGTACAGATGACGAAGGATTCCTACTCATTGAACATTAATGAAGAAATACAATCGAGAAAAGATATTCATTGAAAAGCTTACATTCCTAGCAAAACTCTTTTCACAAATGATGGGCGTGAGTGGATGACAAGAGAAGCAGAGACTAAACATTACCAGCCCCATCAATGCTCATTCTAACTCTTAGAGTAAGGTAAATGAGTATGATTGTGCCCATGCTCGACCTGGGAAAGGGAGAGAGTTTAGTCAATTGCTTGCTATATAGAAGTGATAACAACTAAAGAAGTAGTAATAGAAAAAGACATGTACATTCTAGAACAAAAGAGACCATGTAACTAAAGTCGCATGCATCTCTTCCACATGCTCGCACTTAATTTGAAAAGAATGTCGCTGCAAATTAGCTAACATATATATCCATCGGTTATATAAGTTGTTATAATATACTGTAACAATTTATTTCTGAAAATTGTCCTTTATTTCTTCCTAGGCTTCGTTCATACTTACAGGAAATCGATACCTCCAAAAAGAAAACATGCTAAAAAAAAAAAAAAAAAAAGGGGGACCATTTTGTCAATATAACAATTTATTTCAGAAAATTGTCCTTTATTTCTTCCTAGGCTTCATTCATACTTACAGGCATATCTATTCCTCCAAAAAAGAAGACATACAACAACCGTAATGAATCAACATTTCTAATCACATGCCTTTCAAATTGGCTCAGTCTTACAGACAATTATGCAAATACTTTTGAGCCCCATAGCCATCCTCGTCCATATTTCTTTTTCAAGAATATTTAAACATTACAACTAATCTCCAGTAGAGACTGTGATAAATACTACTGTCTTGATTCTTGTTTGATGTTTAGATGACTTTTCTCGTACATATTCTTTCCGAATAGATAATTAAGTATTCAGTATACTGTCGCAGTGTATTTCCCAGTAGAATCATCTATGGAGATGAGCCAATTAACAACTTATAACTATCAGAAGAAATAGAAGAGAACACTTGGTACAATACATGAATCAAAATTATCTGTATTCAACTCTGATTAGTACGTTCTGAAAAGGAAATACATGCAATTAGAAACCTATTGATTAATGACTACTCCTTTGGAATAGGCTACTTTGCCTCATGGTTAGCAAACCAGTATATCTTCCCTTCCTAACTTATCTACTGAAAAACAAAATATTCTTTCCTCTCATCATATGTTGTCTAATCACCATAACCCAAGATGATGAAAAAAGAAAAAGCAGCCACAANNAACCAGGTCATTAAGTTGTCTAAACAATGTAACTCAAAATCTAGTGACCGCCCCAAACCCCAAAACAAAGGCAACCCTACCTCTTTATAATAAACATCAACCACATCCTATTAACCTTATCATCCCTATCCTGTCTGCAGTAGTTAAAAGCTTACCACATCCTATTAACCTTATAATCCCTATCCTGTCTGCAGTAGTTAAAAGCTTTTAACCTTATTATTCCCTTACAAAATGTTTTCCATCTCACAAACAAAAAAAAAAAAAAAAAAA